>NW_015556561.1:57190-60102 GCF_001515605.1 Sinocyclocheilus anshuiensis | reverse complement strand
TATATATATATTCTAGAAATTGATTATGTGTTGAGGAGATAGTCAAACCATTAGAACAAAAGCCATCTGTACCATGTTAATAAAATCATTATTTACTTGTAGATCTTTAAGATTATTGATTTACACAAATGCTGTTTAAGTATGTGTTGCTGTTTAAATTCAAACAAAGACGTCCCTATACTTCTGCTTGTAAATGCCCTTATTTTATAATCTTTTAAGCACATTAGAAAAACAGACGCATTGCTTGGACATATACAGTAAATGCATTTGTCCGGTGTGGTCATGTGATCAAATGAGCTGTGCACGGGTGTGCTTTGGTGCTTTCTGTTCAAGCAGCGGGTTCTGTTCTGTAAAGCTCATGAATGAATGCAGTTCTGTCCATAGGGGTAATAATCAGCTTTCCACTGCCTGGTCCCATGCTGCATGTGAGGACATGGATAAAGCTCACGAGGACTAACATCTGACCCCATGATTGAAGCCGGCTGCTGGCAATTGGATAAGTGACCCGGGTGCTCCTGGTACTAGGTGGTCGAGTTACCAGTTACCGTTTTAAACACCTACTGACGGTACAAGGAGCAGCTTCATGGTCAGTTATCAAAATGTATTTTTAAACATAATAACTTTGGTTGCAAATCAAATTTTGGCCTTTGCATACATAAATAGCCTATGCACAGGTGTGTTTGTTATCTTAATTTAATCCGAAACTGCAAAACCTTGCTTTTTAATAAGGGAAAACTGATTTTACCTTTACCAATATATTTATGTCTGTACTTTTTTTTACTTTTAAAGAACCCAGTATTCACCTCAAGAAATGAGTTGAGAAAGTAATTTATTGAATTGAATTATTGTCATAACATGATGTGTCCAGTAGATGGCTGCCTGTCTTAATGTATAGTGGATTTGGAGGGGACTTGTGCCATCACATCATATAATTTTGTCCTATGAGCTTTTTTTCATATGGCTTTCTAGTTATAGTCACTAGTTACCCTATCCATTTCGGTTGCTGTGCTCTCTTTAGAGGCTAGAGTTTGTCTGTGTGGGTGAATTTAAAAAAAAATTCAATTTCACCACAAAATCAATAAATGTAATTCCATATGATATAGTAACTCTCTTTATTGTCTGTAAATATTTTATTTAAGTCATCAGTGATCTTGACAAGTTTTATGTCCGAATATGGTGTGAAATATGTCTGAATATGTCTGTTAAGTTCAGTTATATTGGTAATATAAAATAAGATGTTTGTGTTTGCTTTTGGGACAGAAATTATGGGGAAAACACCTCACCTGAGCATGAAGCTTCATTTGAAGCCTGTTTCTGTTCTTATATGAAGTTGTGTAATGATAATGTTCACAAACAGATGCCACACGCTCACTCGCACACGCACCTTGCTCACTTCCTTTGCCATTTTTGGTGAGAAAAACATTTAAGGGTATTTCATAAATGTTTGTCAGGAGACTGAACAGGGTCTGTGTGAAAGTGACACTGCAGCAGCGTGACCATGTGGTGGTCAGAAATCCACATTGGTCATAAAAGTTCATAGAGTCACGTTCTTCAGCGCTGAGGTTCAGATCACCCAGCGAGGCTCTGTGCCCACCTGCAGTCTGATCTGCTTTGGCTCTGAGTCGGCATTCACTGCCAGAGAGACCATGTGGATATCACTAGGTTTATAAGGCTAGATGGTTCCTTGTCCACTTTTTTTAATTGCCAGTACTGATGCAATTTAATACATTTTTTTGTGATTTTTCAAATGATAAAATGTGTTACTATAAACAATGTATTAGAAATTCGTAATATTTAACATCATTTCTAAATTGCAAGTGGGTAAATGTAGCTTATTTATTATTTATCAACACTTTTAAATGCTGCACAATTCCATTTTTAAAAATGCTACACTGTTTTCATTTTCAAACTTATGGTGCACATAGATTTTAGTGCAAAATAATTCATTCAATATTTAAAAAAATATGTAACCAATTTTAAATGAAATAAGCTTACAGCAAATGTTGCATGATTCCATTTTAATAAATGCTACACTATTTGCCCATTGAAACGTATGATGCACATTGATTTTAATGTTAATTCTTTAACTAACCTTTTCATTGAAATAAACTTAAAAAGTGTCTCACAATTACATTTTAATATGCTACACTGTTTGCTCTTTTAAACTTATGATTCACATTGATTTTTATACAAAATTATACATTAACTAGTTTTTAAAAACATTATTTAACCACGTTTTATTAAAATAAACTTTAAACTAATGCTGCACAACACCATTTTAATAAATGCTACACTGTTTGCTTTTTGAAATGTATGATGCACATTGATTTTAACTCGAAATAATTCAGTAGCTTTTAAAAAAAATAGCTACTTTTAATTGAAATAAACTAACAATAAATCTTGCACAGTTCTGTTTTAGTAAATACCATACTTTTGTGTAGATGCTAGATGTATGATGCACATTGATGATTGAAAATGTATTTAACCACTTTTAATTGAAATAAGCTTTCAAGAAACGTTGAAAAATATTCCATTTATACACCGCACTGTTTGCTCTTTGCAGCTGATGATGCAAATTAATTTTAGTGCTGAATAATAACAGTAACTAAAAAAAAAAGCATCAGTATTTCAAGTCCGATCCATCTTTTTTTTTTTTTTCTTCTTCTTCTGTGTGTGTTTCCCCTGATCCATGCGTGCGTCTATCTCTGGTACTCTGGTGAGGTTGATGATCTAACAGCTGATTCAATCCCTGGGTCTCTTAACACCCCCCACAGTCTATTTATGGCAGATTCCCCTGCAGGACTCAGTTCTCAGGCCATACATGGAGTCCACTGGGTGAGGTTACCTCTGCTCGTTTGTGTGTGTGTGTGTGTGTGTGTGTGTGTGTGTGTGTGTGTGTGTGAGAGAGAGAG
>NW_015556561.1:4053-57143 GCF_001515605.1 Sinocyclocheilus anshuiensis | reverse complement strand
GAGAGAGAGAGAGAGAGAGAGAGAGAGAGAGAGCATGTGCACTAGCATGACTCTCAGTATTCTGTCACTCTGGAGTTGTTAGCTGAACAGGAAATTCAGAAAATTAAATTTTTTTACACACACCTGTGGATTTTCAGTGACCGGCAAAAGTTCTCCATAAAGATTCCTTGGACTTTTTTGGGGGGGGTTTTGGACGCTATTGGAATAGTCTGATTTCTTCTCCTCTGTTGTGTTGTTTTCATTAATTGTTCGCCGTATCCTATTTTCCCCCTTTCTTTCCTCCCTTCCAAATATCCTTTCCCCTCCTCTGCCTCTTTTCCCCTTTCCCTCCCCATTTTTCCTCCTTTCTGTCTATAATCAACACTGTTATTCCTTGACATCTTTGCTTCATATGGATCAGCATCCCTTCGTTCAGTATGTTGGACGTCTGCTTTCTCTTCACCTCTCATCATTCACAAACTGACCTGCACTTAATACAAAATACTCTTTAGAAACATTTGCATTTGGAATTAGTTGCGTTTGGGCTCTACCAATGAACTTAGGAGGCAGTAACCAGTAAGTAACATTTCCATCTACCTCCTTTTTGTTTCTCCGTGTACGTCTGTGTGTGGCGGCGGCAGCAGTAAGCCCTGGGGCTGAGCCGGCTTTATTAAGCCCCATGATAGTGTAATCCCCCTATGACTCCAACCCTCCCTGATCCGCTTCCGCTGGACAATGAACAGGTTGGGAAGCATGTGTCAGTGATTGTGTCGTCTACGTCCTCTTACAGCTCAACAGGTATATTTTGACAATCTTAATATTCTGCAGATGCTGGTGTAACTTCCTGCTTTTGGTGTTTGCTTTAAGAAGAAATGTGGTCTGAGTTTGCATTGGAGTTTGTCACAGTGGAACTGGGATTTTTACTGAAGCATAATGGCTGTGTTTGAAACCAGAGTCCACAGAGATGGAGAGGCATGGCTCATCTCGTCTAGTAAGATGCCTTCATCTGGTTGGATTTGGAAGACAGCATAGATGTATCATTGGTTGTTTATGATATCCCACAGTCCTGAGTATATGCTTGAGTGGTTATAGAATAAAAAGGATGTCTGGTGGAGCAGCTGAAATCATTAATTCAGAAATGTGTTTATTTATTTACTCATTTTAATTTACTAATTTATGAATTTTATTTACTTATTTGATTTATATATTTGTAAATAAATATATTTAGAATATATTATATATGATTATTTATACATTATATATAAATAAATATATTATATAATAAATATATATTTATAAATAAATACTTTATTTACTTGATTTAGTTGGTTATTGACCAATTCTATTAATTTAGTATATGATTTACCTATTTATTTATATTTTATTTTTTATATTTACTATTATTTATATATGTGTATGTATTTATATAGGTTTTCTATACATTTATTTTTATGTTTTTAATTTTTAGATATTTTTTTTATTTTAGTTTTTTCCATTTCTACCAAGAAATGAGTCATTAAACACACTTGATTAACTTTGCTTTGCAGTGTTTGTGAAATTGATTCTAGATCTCTCAATATGACATTATTTCATGCTTGTAAAGCAGTCAGAAACTGTCTGTCTGTTTCTTTAAGTGGTATTTTTAAGCCATATCAAGGAACTAGAGACTTGGAAGTGGCTTTTTAATAAGAACCCACCTAACAACCACTTAGTCATGTCCTAGCAACCACAAGAACACCCTAGCAACTGCATGGCACCCACTTATAACAGTGTTTTTGCATAGACAGGAAACATTCCGATTTTCTTCACAACATGTAATAGTCTAATTAACAGTTTTGGTATTTGGTTTGCATTGACATTTGTTAGTGAAACCAAAGGGTTGGAAAGTTGAATGGACCTTTTACTTGACACTGACATTTTACATTGACATGATGCATTGAGATATTTGCCCGTTGTGTCGCTCATAAACGTGAAGGTTAGGACTCGCTGTGCCTTCAAGTCGTCTGAAGCTAAGTCTACAATCAGCTGCTAACAGCAGGGTTGTAACCGGAGTGTGTCTGAGGTCCGTGCCAACATATGCCGCTATTTCTAAGCCTGCCATCCCGTGTGTGTTTATGTTTGCGATGTCTAGAGGAGCATGCAACCGCATTGAGAAAATCACCTGCTGTTGTTCGCTCAGATCATCTCTAACAAGCAGTATATTTACTTATATTGTCATTGAGGTCAGATATTAATTACTGATTATTTTTTGCTTATGCATGATACTGTGAGGCATTGCACAGATTGCCTTATTTGGACTGTAGGTTCTGCAATATTTTGGGCTCAGATACATGCATCATGATCTGTGATTCAGATCACATGTTAATATCCCATAAGAATGAGGATTGGTCCAACAGACCCTAAATATGAGACCGGCTAGAACTCCATAACCTCAGTGCCTGAAACAGTATCCTGTCCTGAAGATGACCTCCTGCCTCATGAAAAAGAGCATGCACAGGTCTACAGCCAGTGTTGGGCAATGTGCCTGAATGAAATGTCAAAAAAGCAGTATACACTACCGTTAAAAAGTTTGGGGTCTGTAAGATTTTGTAATACTTTTTAAAGTCTCTTATGCTCCCCAAGTCTTCATTTATTTGATGATACAGTAAAAATAGCAATATTGTGAAATATTTTTGCAATTTCAAAATACCTGTTTTCTATTTGTATATATTTTCAAATGCAATTTATTCCTGTGATGCAAAGCTGAATTTTCAGAATCATTACTCCAGTCTTCACTCTTCAGTGTCACATGATCCTTCAGAAATCATTCTAATATGCTGATTTGCTGCTCAAGAAGCATTTATTATTATTATTATCAATGTTGAAAACAATTCAACTTAATATTTTTGTTGAAACAGTGATTATTTTCTTTCATTTAATTCACAGATGCGAGAGTTTATAGTAACAAAAGCATCACTGGGCTTCACATTTCTGTGTAAATCGCTTTGTAAAACTGTTCTTTTGTACATTACACTTACATTTATTCATTTAGCTGATGCTTATCTAAAGCTACTAAAACTGTTGCAACAATTTAAGTAAGTGTAGTTTTACATATGATTCGCACACATTTGTTCCGCTCATACTTTGTGAAGGGAAGCCATTATGTGGTCTTGGTCAAGCTGTTTCTGAATATGGTTTGCAATTCTGGGAACGTAGCAAACTATTTGAGCTCTGAAGTGCATGTGTGTTGATGAACAGACTAAATGTGGACCTGTGCTGGATAACTGTATGCAATCGGTGGTCTGCACAGTCACTGTGGTAATGAGGCTGGAAGGGGTACTGAGGAACCCACATACAGTCTATGACTCCATTTGTATTGTGTGTGTGTGTGTGTGTGTGTGTGTGTGTGTGTGTGTGAGGCCTGGAGCCAGACTCTGATACTGCAGCTGTTGAATTAGCTGCACCTGCCCTCTCTGTCAAAACAAACAGAAATGCTTTCAACACTTAACCTCTCAGTTTTCTTTTTGTATTTCTATATAGGCCTACTGTTATTGTTGTTTCTGGGTACTTGTTACGGTCTATTTTTTTAAAGAAGGGATAACCCTGATTTTTAAAATACTGTATATTTGAGGGTGGATGGAAGTGGTTTAGATTATAAATTACAGGATATACTTTTAACCACTAGATTGATTCATTCTTTAACTATATAATGTACACAGATGTTTGGGGTTGGTAAGATTTTCAAAATGTTTTTAAAAATAGTCTTTTATGCTCAACAAGGCTGCATTTATTTGATCAAACCGTATAAACAGTAATAGTGTGAAGTTTTATTACAATTTAAATACCTGCTTTCTATTTGGATATATTGTAAAATGTAATTTATTCCTGTGATGGCAAAGCTGAATTTTCAGCATCATTACTCCAGGCTTCAGTGTCACATGATCCTTCAGAAATCATTCTAATACGCTGATTTGCTGCTCAAAATACATTTATTATTATTATTATTATTATAATTATTATGCTGCTTCATATTTTTGTGGAACAGAATGAAAAATTCTGTTCTTTTGAATTTATTGTATTTTATATCTTTGTCACTTTTGATCAATTTATTGCATCCTTGCTAAATGAAAGTATTAATTTCTTAAAAAAAAAACCTAGAATTTTTACAAATGTATTTAAGACAATAATCTTATCATCTGATTTTATGAAATGCATTGTGATAGGAATTTAATCTGTTAATCCTAGTAGTTTAGGTAGATCTGCAGAAGATCTGATTCTATTAAGGTTGTATATTCTGGATGTTAAATGTGACGGTCAGGCTCAATCAGATGTGATATATAAAATGCCGAATAGTTTTTGCTGAATGTCACTTCAGTAAAAGATTTGCTGTTCATTTCAAAAGGTGTTTCCTTTACCCATAGAACAATGTTTTCTGTCATTCTGATGCAAAAGAGAATGAATCAGAAAATTAACTCACCCTCAGTTTGTTTCTTCATCAGAACAGATTTGGAGAAATTTAGTATTACATCACTTTCTCACGAATGGATCCCCAGCAGTGAATGGGTGCCGGCAGAATGAGAGCAGCTGATAAAACATCACAATAATCCACAAGTAAACCACACGTATCCAGTCCATCAATTAATGTCTTATGAAGCGAAAATCTGCATGTTTGTAAGAAACAAATTCATCATTGTTTTTAACTTCAAACCGTTGTTTCCGGCTAAAATACATGCCTCCTCTCCATAATATTGCTTTCTCCAGTGAAAAAGTCATCTTGTCTGAATCAGGAGAGAAATGTGCACAGATCAAGCATTGTTTACAAACGAGACATTAACTGATGGACTAGAGGCATGTGGATTTCTTGTGGATTTTTTTAATGTTTTTATCGGCTGTTTGTACTGTCTTTCTGACAGCACCCATTCACTGCAAAGGCAGTGCAAAAGTCGTGAAAACAAATCTAATGTTATGTGGCGATAAAGATACTATTTTAGATTCTGTTCTGCACTTTGTAACTATTTGTGTTTCGATTTGCATAGAAGCCATGTCTTGCGTGTGTGTGTGTGTGTGTGTGTGTGTGTGTGTGCATTTCTTATCACATTAGCTCTGCAGTGTGTCACCATTTGATTTAAGTGTCTGAATATAATTCATCCATAAATCTCCCAGTGGTATTGTTTGCAGCTCACAGCAGTCTGTCTTTGTCCTTTGAGGTTCTTTCCCTGCTGCGCGGTTTATGAGAAACTGACATCTCTCCGTTGAATTTGTGTAGTGGATGGAGTTAGAGATGTTGTAGGGCTGTAAGGTAGTAATGCCCTGGCAACAAATTTCAGAATTAAACACCCATTTCTGAATGGCAGTCAGTGGAGAAAGATCCTTTCTGTGTGCAGATGTAGTTATGGCATCTGCCAGCGGGGGCAAACTGGCCCAGGCTAGCAAGCCAAAACATGTGCCCCTTAGTACAGATTCAAACTTTGGCCAACTTCATCTATCTTTACAGATTTCAGATGACACTTTCCTGTTAAACTTCAGCTGTGTTTGACAAGTGTATGTGAGTGCCTGTCTGTGGTGATTTTTGGATGACGAGAGATTCAAGAATGTGTGATGCAGAAGAGGAGTGAAGAGCACAGGTTTCATGTAACCGCTCAAATGAACTGATATTCAGAATTAATGCCTTGTGCATATTTTTATCACTACTTCCTGTTTAGAACATGTGTTGACGTAAGATCAGCTATTTCACATAATTGAGCCAAGAACAACTCCTGAATAAATTTCTTGGAGAGATGAGGCCTGTGACTGATTCAAACTCTTCACAGCCTTATAAGAGCAGAGAATGTGAGTCCTCACCGTTTGTAGATCTCAGAGAGCAGGATGTGTTTGGACTGGAATACTAGCATACTGCATACTGCACAGCATACACTGTGTACTGCTTAGTCTAGTGTTTTTCCATTAATAGTTATACGTGCATACATACACACACAATCTTTTACACATAATCTAATTGATGTTATATTATATGATTTGTTTTTTAATTCTGAGATTAATTTATTTATTACCCTTTTATACAGTAGTTAATATTATTATAATTAATTCAGTGAATGGCATCCAGCTATAATGTTTTAAATAAGATTATTTTTGCATTTGTTTTTAATTTGAGATTAATATTAGATTTTTTTTTAAATGTATTTATTTCTTATCTTTTACTACTTTTAATGTATTTTATGATTATTTAAGTGAATGGTTATAATTGTTAATTTGGTTATAAAATATACTTGTTATAATTATAAACAGTTATAATTGTTTAAATAAGTTATAATTGTTTTTGCATTTGTTTTTAATCTGAGATTAATATTGGATGTATATCTTACCCTTTACTACAATTGAGGTATTGTGTGATTTATTCAATTATAGTCTTTTAAATATGCATTTAAAAAAAAATAAGATAAATATCAGATTTTTAATTTATTTGTATTTATTTTAATTATGTTTGAGAAATTTGAGAAATATTTTGCCTTATTTTAAATGTATTTTTATTGCTCTATACTGTAGTTAATATATTCTATGATTATCATTAATTCAGTGAATGGCATGCAGTCTTTTAAATTTATTTATTTTTTTTTCCTTTTTTTTGTGAAATGCCTTTCTTATCCTTTACTACAATTAATGTATTGTATGAATAATTCAGCAAATGGTGTCCAGTAATGATCTTTTTAAGACTTTTTTTATTTTATTTGAGATTAACATATGAGATTTTTTGCACTTATTGTATCGTATAATTAATTCAGTGAATGGGTTCCATTTATCTTTAAAATATTATTTGTCTTGTTTCAATAGTTTTTTGTAAAAATATTATTTTGGCAGTACAGTAAAATAAGACAAGATGTTGTCACTACTGATTCATTTGCTGTAAAGTTCAAATCAAGCACATTGCATTGTGTGATACTGTATTGCATCATGGATTGTTCACTGATTATATATTTCACATTTTGGTATAGCAGGTTCTCCAGATATCCTGTACATACATATTCTGTATACATTACACATACTGCAAAAACAGTACAAGTGGTCTTATTTCAAACATACACCATGTGGATCAGAAAAGTGCAAAGACTGTTGTGAGGAGGAGGATGAGAACGGAGAATAAATGAAGGGTATAGGAAAAGACAAATCCTTTTGAAGAGAGAGATGTTTGGATGGGAGACATATTGAGAGAGTCCCAATAGAGAATCATTTTCAGTCCAGGGCTTCATGTCTGCCTGGGAGTCTAGTCTGTAGTAAGGTTGAGACGGTTAGAGATCCACACCTGACTCCTGTCTGTAAGGTATGTTCGACTGCTTGTTCTCACAGCGCTGTCTGTAGTTCAGCAGTAATTTAAACAAACCTCATGCTGCCAGTGAGCTCTCTGTGTCCTAATAAAGGCAGAAGATGAAGACCAGAACGACTAGAGAATGTCTGACTGAACTCCTCCTTGCTGTGCTGCGACTGCAGGTTAAATGTACCAAAGGGAGTTTTTATAAGATTCCAGGAGTGATTAGACCTTTTTTTTTCTACCACTGTGACATCTCTTATATTTCCATAAAGGGGATACATTCCTCGATGCGCATCAAAAAAGTCATGTGACTTTGCGCGATGGAACGGCATAACTGGACTAACCAGCGGACCAATCTCGCTACACAGCATCTGAAATGTTGTTTTGGTCATACTGAAATGCCTGAGCCAAAGTCTGTTGTCAAAGTGGTTCAGTATAATAACTTCCCAGAACTGTCTTACACAACTGCTCTCCCAAACAGCAGGCATCTGCCTCCAAATCTCTTATATTTCCATAAAGGGGATACATTCCTCGATGCGCATCAAAAAAGTCATGTGACTTTGCGCGATGGAACGGCATAACTGGACTAACCAGCGGACCAATCTCGCTACACAGCATCTGAAATGTTGTTTTGGTCATACTGAAATGCCTCAGCCAAAGTCTGTTGTCAAAGTGGTTCAGTATAATAACTTCCCAGAACTGTCTTACACAACTGCGCTCCCAAACAGCAGGCATCTGCCTCCAAAAGATAAAACATGACCGTGTTTATTTTGTTTCGTCTGCAGACTCTGAGGTGCAAGTAATTTATTAAATATGAAAAAAAGACCCACAGTGGCTTCTCCTACTGCAGCAAATTACCTTATTCCCAGTGATATTTGGTGCCAGTTTATCAGGAAGTGACAATTTTGTTCTCTTCGTCTCGCTGGATGGCAATGGTGCTTTATTCTTAAAGGGTTAGTTCACCCAAAAATGAATATTAGCCCACAAATTACTCACCCTCAAGTCATCCTAGGTGTAAATGACTTTCTTCTTTCAGACGAATCCAGTCAGAGTTATATTAAAAATTGTCTTTGATCTTTCAAGCTGTTTCATGGCACTCAGCGGGTGTTGCATGCATCAGTCCAAAAGAAGTTAAATAAAAAGTGCCCATCCATAAAAAGACTCACACGGCTCCGGGGGGTGAACAGAGGCCTCCTGTAGCAAATCGATGCGTTTTTGTAAGAAAAATATCCATATTCAAAACGTAATAATCACTTTAATGTAGCTTGCTCCAACAGTTGTACACGGAAGCAGCTCCGGGCGGATGACGTATGAGTTCAGCGTTGCACATGCGCCGGTGAGTCTCGTGAAAACCAACGTTTGTTAACAGGAGCAAAGGAAGCAAAGTTTCCTTACTTTAGCAAAGGAAAACCAGTCACCTCTTGGCTTATATCGAAATCCTCCGACATTCTTCTTTACAAGTCCTCATTTTGTACTTCTAATAAATGACCGGTGTTTTGTTTTGATCTCTCCCCTGCACTTCCGCGTGCATCACTACTGAGCGGCACATGCGCAAAGCTGACCTCCTACGTCATCTGCCCGGAGCTGCTTCCGTGTAGGACTGTTGGCACAAGCTACATTAAAGTGATTATTAGGTTTTGAATATGGATATTTTTCTTACAAAAACGCATCAATTTGCTACAGGAGGCCTTTGTTCACCCCCCGGAGCCGTGTGAGACACTTTTTTTTTTTTTATGGATGGGGGCTTTTTATTTAACTTCTTTTGGACTGATGCATGCAACACCCGCTGAGTGGCATTAAACAGCTTGAAAGATCAAAGACAATTTTTAATATAACTCCGACTGGATTCGTCTGATAGAAGAAAGTCATATACACCTAGGATTACTTGAGGGTGAGTAATTTGTGGGCTAATTTTCATTTTTGGGTGAATTAACCCTTTAAATGTTTTATGCGATATTCCAATTTTGCACATAGGTTACGCTCGCAACTTTGGATGGAAACATAGCTATTGCGGAGATCTTTTCTGAAACCTCAGAGAAGACAAACTTGAGTTTACTGTGGTCTTTTTCTTAACAAAATGATTACAATGTTTCTCATTTTGGCTCATTGCTGTTAATTGATGTTAAAGACTTGTTGTTTGAGGTGTTTGCAAAGTTTCCCCCTTATTTTCCTATGGTTCGTGTGTGTGTGTGTTTGTTCAAAAGTAATGATCCCAAAAATTGGGAAGATGTATGTTTTACTATTCGTTTTTCCTATTTGCATTTTGTCAGTGAAGTAGTATATGAAAATTAGAAGCATTGTAAATTACACAAACACAATCATGTTTAAAACGAGTTTCATATAAATCTATTGGTTTATAGTTATTGATTGCAATATTGAAATAAAGCAAAAGCAGTAATATTGTGAAATATTATGACAATTCAAAATAACTTTTCTATTTAAATATATTGTAAATAGACATTTTTCTTGTGATGCAAAGCTGAATTTTCAGTATCATTACTGCAGTCTTCAGTGTCACATGATCCTTCAGAAATCATTCTAATATACTGATTTGCTGCTTAAAGAAATATTTATTATTTTTATCAATGCTGAAAACAGTTGATGCTACTTACTGTAAATGTTTATGGAAACTGTGATAATTTTTTTTAGGATTCTTTGATGAATAGAAAATGAAAAAGAATGTAATTTATTTGAAATAGGAATCTTTTGTAACATTATTGTCTTTTTGTCACTTTTATTCAATCTAATGTGCTGAATAAAAGTATTATTTTCACCTAACTGACTCCAAACATTTGAATGGTAGTGTATACAAAAAAGTAGTTTAAGAGTAAATGGAGACATTGTTATAAATCTGTTTATGCTGAAAATGAATGAGACTAGTTTTCTTGTTGCATCATTATTAGTTTTGTCCAAATTTTTGTTCTTGACCATTTTTACTGCATTGCCCTCCTGTTATTTTATATTGTCTTAAAATCTCTGTTAAAGGTTATTTTTGTGTGTAGGTTTATGTGATCTAACACACACAGCCCTGTGTAACCAGCTTCCAACCTCTAAATTACCAGAATAGCCTAGTCATAACTCCTTGGTTTACTGGAAGTATCGAGTCTAGTTATTTGTGCTTGTGTTTTTAGGTCTCAAATGTACTCTCTAATTCTCCAGTCAGGGCAGGTAAAAAATAGATATCTTCTTCGAAGTTCTTCCTAACATCACCTACTTCATCATAACTACGTCCAAATCTTGTATATATTGTGTTTATCGTACAGTGTGTATCCTAGAATAAGCTAAGGCAGAAGGCCCTAAAGGTATGACTTCAAAGAGTGAAAGGAATATGATAGATGAGTGAGGTAGTGTGGTAAAGCAAAGAGCACATGCACGGCAGAGCTGGATAAACATAAGTTAGCCACTCCCCCTTGAGGCCTCTCAGCCAATCACATCACACATTGCCTTATTAAGGGCAGCAGCTTGAGTGGTCCAGTAGACAGAGAGATGGACATGTTTGCACGTACTAGCATGGCTGGGCTTTTCTTAAAAACTTAACCGTTTAATTTTTTTACAGCTATATGTAGCTATATTTTAGAGCTTTGCTCAAAATTTGGATTATAAATTTATGTACTTGGGTTAATTATGAAAAAACACTCTTTTGTTGATGTAGTTGTATTAAGTTGTACCTATTGTATTCTAATTAGTGCTACTTTTCCAATCAGATAACTTTCTGAACTACATGCTTACCATCAGTTTTGTATATGAAATTGCTGTGAATAAAGCCAGAAACATTAAGTGTGCACATTTCAAGTGTGCAGTCCTGTTTTACACAATGTGCATTGTACTGTTAATAATACTCAAGGTGAAAGTTACTTTCAAATGTGCCAGTAAAAGTGGCTGTGTTGTTATTCAGTTAACTAGCTATAAACATGCTAACAGTTTCCTTCAGCCCCTTCTCATGTCATGAGTTTTCCATGTTGTTTAGTGAACCCCACAGGACCCCGTTCTCGGTACGCCCTCTAGTGCACACTATGACACTGTCAACTTGTTATAATACTTTCACACCTAGTTGTGGTGTTTTATTAGGTTGTATTGGCGTATGCCTGTGTGTATCAGTTAATGGGCTTGTTGCATTCTGTGTGGCTAGTCTTTCATTCTCTCTGTCTGAAGAGATGTTATGCTAACAGTGATTTGCAGCAACATAGTGGACGGCGGTTTTCATTTTTCAGTAAGAATTGGCAATTGGAGTCAATGTGATTGATAAAGACCCTTTAAAGTTAACTTTATACATGGGAGTGCAGACAAAGGTTTCACGTGATCCAGATGCAGTTGGATACAGCAACCGACGTTATTTTAGTATTACTGTATTATCGTTTTTATTAATAGTTTTAATTGGCCTTTAATTTTGTGTGTATTTTTTTATGATTTTTTTAAGTAATTGAGTTATGTGTTTTTGTCATTTTTCGTTTTTCTGAATATTTCTGTGTAGTTAATTTTTATTTCAGTTTTTAGTTTTTGCCATGGCAACATTTCAAGCCAAATTTTGTTCAGCATTTTTTTATTGAATATTTTCATTTCATATTTTTTTCCCCCAATTACAGTATTTGTTTGTATTTGTTTAGTTTTATTAAACAATAATAACACATCTACCGGGATGGGTCTAACTGTTCAATGCTAACCAGCTAAACCTTAACTTCTTTGGCAACACAGCAGAAGTAGAACCCAGAACCCTGTGCTCATAGCAGTTAGCATAAAAACTCAAAACTACATTTTTTTACAAACATCCTTTTTTTTGTGTGTGCATTGTAAGAATACAGCATTTTATTAGTAACACAGCTTTAACAAAGATTCACATTCATTTGGCTTGATTTTAAAACTAAAAGATGTTAAAGGCAGGTCAGACATAATAAGAGACCTTCATCTTTGCATCACCGAGTATTTGTGACTCCTGGATTGCTGACGCGTGTGTGAGTGTGTGTAAATGTAGCAGCGCTCGTGTCATAAGTCCAGGAATCCACTGTGCTCCCACAATCCACTTTTATCATCCAGACTAATTTCTGCCTGTAATCAGATTACTTGTGTTTGCTTTAGCCCTCCAGTTTTGCCTCGGTGCATTTCCATCACATCGAGTCCGTCCGTGGCGGTCCCTCTCTCTCTCTTGCTCTCTTTTTTTCTTCCATCTGAGCCTGTGATCAAGATTGTCTGTCCTTTTACTCTCTTTCCTCCATATTCTTCTTTCCTTTTCATTCCAACATGTTCCATAACCCGTGGATTACTAACTATCTCAACCACGTCACACAGTATAGTCAAGGTAAGTGTTGAACTCTTTGTGCCCAGTTACTGTTACCAGGCAGTGAGGTTGAATTGAAAAGGTTGCTTTGAACTTCAGAAGTGATTAGTGATAGTCCTGCCAGCCAGACTGATTTGACCAGATTGAGATTAGATTCAGCTGATGACTGTTGCCAAATGGATCGAAGTGATGATTAGAAAATCTACAGACAATGTCAGTGTCTCCTTGTCAGCTGAAATTAGTAGATACAAAGTAGGCTTTTTTTGTGGAAATTGAGGAAATAATGTGTAAAATAAGTTATTTTTTGTAATATTTATTTGCTATAATTGTATCGGCCATCAGCCACCCTGTTATCCTGAAAAAAGTTTCAACATCAACCATTGAAGAAAAAATTCTATTTTTTTTTTAATCATCTATTTTTAAGTCAACATTTAACTCTTGGCCATGCAGTTCATGTTGACTTTTTAATGATTGTCCATCAAAGGGTTAATAGTGACAAGCACAATTAAACAGAATGTAAATTAATACACATGTAATTGCATACATTCATTTGCAAACAAAATCAACCAACCTTTAATGTGTATATCAGACAATTATTCATCCAACGTATGGTCTTTTTGAGGTTATTGGCTTAAGTGTTCTGTGTGAACATTTTCTTTTTTTTCCCCTGTGAATTTTGAGTAAATATTGTGTAAAATTAATTTCATTTGCAGTGTACACAGCCATTCAAAAGTTTAGGGTAAAATAAAAAAAAAAGGGGGGAAAAAAGAGAAATTAATACTTAATCACCAAGGTTGCATAAACAAGTTCTATTTCAAAGAAATGCTATTCTTTTGTTCTTTCTATTCATCATTGAATCCTGCAAAAAATATATCATCCTTTACACAAAAATATTAAGCAGCACAACTGTTTTCAACATTGAAAATCAGAAATGTTTTTCGGCCTGCAAATCAGTATATTAAAATGATTTCTGAAGGATCATGTGACAATCAAGACTGGAGTAATGATGCTGAAAATTCAGCTTTGCATCACAGAAATAAATTACATTTTAAAATATATTAAAAATAGAAAATGGTCTTTTAAAGTTGTAATAATATTTAACTCTATTTTTGATAGCAGTATCAACATCAGCTACTGAAAAACTTGTCGGTCAGCTGCTTAACTTAAATCAGGTCTCATTGAAGTGGAACAGTAATAACCTTTAGTGTCTCAGTTTGTCTAAGACGTTTTCTATGTGTTTGTGCTTAATTTTGTGACCTCTAGCTATGCCTTATCTCTCCATTACAGCTGCCAAAGTTTCACAATTGCAACGGATTTGATGTCGAATCTCTGTAGTGCCTGCAGCTGTCACTCTGATTGTACTGTTCATCATGAAATGACCCCAGACTGTTTGTCAACACTGTGTTAAAACGTGCTAATGGCAGGACGTGATAATTGCTGTTTTGCTGTCTACACTTCAGATCATAAAATCCTTCACACAAACCTTGTGTAAAAGTGGTTTACTGGACATCCTTCTTTCTGTGCTGTGAACTGCATGTGTTTTAAGAAGGAGGGTGGACCTTTGAGCAGGGTCTATTTTTTACCCTGATCTCCCCAACTAGTATTTTTAGACAATGCCTTATTCTTCTCATCTGCCCTCCGCTAATTTGTGGCTGTCCACATCCTGACGTGATTCTTCGGCAACCGTGGGATGGAAACTTTTCTTTTCTTATCAGCTCATTCTTAAAGCGATCACTCATACTCCAGGTGCTCCATTTGGAGGGGGTAAATTTATCAGCCGACCCACGCTGGAGGATGCTAAACAGTAACTCGAGCTTGTCCGTACAACAGGGTTAAAAAAAACTAAAACATGAAGTCAAGATGGAATGTGTTTGAAATGTTTGTCGTTGTTGGCAACAGGTTGCATATTTCTAGAGAAATATTCCATTAAAAAAAATTTTTAAGATAAATTTGTATCTTTCCTGAACTTGGGTTGCTTAACTTCACTGTAAGCAACATTAAATAACATTTAAGTGCACATTAAATAATTATTTAAGTTGAGCTGGCAAATTCAGTTTGTGCTGTTAAGGCCCATTCACACCAAGAACAAAATCTCTTATTATAACTATATTAGTGTTCGCACCAATGGACGATAATGTTATGTTTATTATAAGCATGCGCTGTAGTTTTATTGTCTGCTGCTTTAAATGCTCAAGCTCTTTAAACTTGAGTGGATTCTGATTGGCAATGTTTTTTCATCGTTATGAAAGTGGTTGCAATATTGTTACATTATCATGTCGTTATCATTGTTGTGTGAACTTTCCTTATATAATCAAACAATTCAAACTTTAATTCAAACATTAAAACTTTATAAGTATTGTTATAGTTCTTGAACTATGAACAGGCCTTTATGGTCCATTTTATTCTTTTTTATGTCTTTTGGATAGATTTAGGGAATTGCGTTGTGAAAGACACCTAAACAAATGCGTAACAGGATCTCAGACAGATATTTCTAATTGAGTTTTAAAAACAAATGCACACATTTAAGGGTTTGTCTTGTTTCTTTTCACAGGCTTTGTTGGTGAAGCTTGTGCTAAGCTCTACAGCCCTGCACTACTAAAGAAAAGCGCAGTAAGGTCAGAATCCATTCATCTTGCAATTTTAAAGACTTTTTTGTTTTGACCCAACCTTTTTTCTTTGTTTTAAAGCTGATCCCATTCGCTGAATTAAATACTGAATTAATCTCTTTATGTTCTTTAATACTTAGCACTAAATGCGGTTATAAGATGCTATTGAAAATCCTTTTAGAGAATTTTTTTTTTTTATACTGTGCACTATGGACTTCAGGACAATGATTTTGTGTTGTGTCATGCACATTTTGAGCTAAATGAAAGGATGGATATTTTGGATTCTTTGGTCAGTAATTGTGATTTAAGAATCAATATATTGTGCAGAGTCCTGGCCAATGAAAAAGACATTGCTGTAAGAGAAGGGGAGGCGTAGTCTGCTGTTATCATCACAGACCCAGAGTGTGTATGTGTGGGTGTATGCGTGTTATCTTTTGTTGTTTCCATTGGTTAAGCTGTTAAAAGAGAAGAATTTGCTCTTGACATTTAATGTGTTCAAAATAAATCAAAACATCAGTCTTCCTGGTGTCCTCAGTATAACACAATATAGAACAAAGACATGTTTTAGTCACTTACACACATTCAACCAGTATTTAACAAAAATCTGAAGTCAGAAATCTAGTCAGAATTTGTATGTTTATTTACAGTATCAGTAAAATATATAGTAATTTTGTTCAATTTTAAGTTAAAATTAAATTAAGCACTGTCGAAATTCTTGATTCTGATTGGTTGGTACATGTTACAAGGGTTTTATAGAATGGTGATGATGTAGTGTGAGATTTGTTGACCGTATTACAGTAGCATATCACTTCAGCACATTCTTTCTGGACACGTTTAAACTGGTTAGCCACGGCTTGTTTCTAACTTAATCAGTGGTGCAAGGAAGTATATACTGTGGAATGACTGACCTGGACTCTTTACTAATATTATAAATGATTGAATCCACAACAAGGATGTAATGGCCATTGCACTTTGGTATTAGGGTTGGGTACAGAAACCCGTTACCAATATGGCACTGGTACCTAAGTAACCGGTATGTACTAGAACCGAATCAGAACACAGGAGCGATCGATTGAAATATTTGTCCTCTGGTTCTCCGAAACGGAGGTAAGAAGCATCATCACCGGGACCGCACGTGAAAAATAATTTCCCGACTGAGAAAATGCACGTGTCAACTCAAGTCGGAAAGCTATAATAATACAAATCCAACAAATCTTTGTAGTACGAGTGACCATGTGGTTTTCACATTCCAACTTAAAAGCACAACTCGGGAAATGAGAGCATCCGAGGAGCACGTGAATGCAGTAATTACACTTGCTCTGATGGCAGCAGGTAGCCTTCCGTTAACTAAGCTAAACATGCTTAAATTAAAATGCACAAAGCTAAACTTCCCTTGTATTCACATTAATAAACCTGTTGTCCAACAAAAGAGAACATTATAACCTTTTTACTCCACAACACCAGTCAAATGCTTCCTTTTGTGATCTGATGTGGCTTCTTGTCACAGAATGAGGCAGAAAATATGTTCCATAGGCTACTTTAAAAATAATACATCGATTAGCAATGGATTATAAATATACTTAATTGTTATGAAAATACTAGAGATGGCTTGAATAACTCAGATAAACTATATTGCCCCAGTCGAGTGTCTTTGAAACTTCTGAAAAGTTTCTGCGAATGCAGCCTAAATCAGTTTAAGCTCTCGTTAGAGTTCTGCTGCCCTGCTTTTGAAATCGTTGTGCATATCAGCATGTGTAGCAAAGGGTGTGCTGTAAACAGGGGTAATTGGAGTGTGCTGTTTGGGCTGGCAGGACTGGTACCATGGTGAAGGGGAACTTTATATGTATAAATACCTTAGCAGCTATGTCACACGGGAACATATTGGTAAGGTTGCTCTTGCCCTGCCAGTGTAAAATTTTGGAGGCACTCTGTGCCAAATCCAATTTTTATAAGGTGTGCAGATATTAGGTGTTGGAAAAGTCAACATATTGAGTCAGGTTGGAGTCATAGCCAAGCAGGTAGTGCATATACTGTGATACGCCAAATAGGACATGACCCTGGGTCAACATCCTTGTTGATCCTAGAACAACATTCCTAACATTAACCAATCGGATTTTGGGGTTAGGGTTACACTTACTGTAGTTCCAGTCTCCTTTAAATAACTGCCAGAAAGACCAAAAATGAAATTAAACACATTAAATCTACTGACATTAACGCATTTACTAAAGCACCGTTGTTTTGAATCATGCACTCTCTATTCTTACAGCTTTGGTGTGGATGACAGGACATCACTGGTTAAGAGTACAGCAGAAATTGATGCAAACATCCTTGCTGTACTGCCCAAAGGTGAGAAATGCTAAGATAACAATGTGCTTAAATAGTTGAAGGATAGGGATTTTTGCCTTAAAGTAGTTGGATATTTACTAAAACATTTGTCTTTTAGTTTCAGAGCTAAGGAAGCAATTTGAAACCTCTATTAGAAGTGATCCAGAAATGAACAGGTACATTTGGACTCACAAAAGTTTTCTATGCATATAAAAATTAATAAGGCATTCCTAAAGCTTAAACAGTTGAACATTGCACTAGCAGTGCGAAGGTCATGGGTTTGATTCCCATGGAATGCATGAACTGTTAAAATGTGTACCTTGAATGCAATGTAAGCAGGTAGAAGCGTTGAGAAATGTTACATTTGAAAATACAATTCTACATTTATAAGTAACTTATGTTACATGATTTCTTTATGAAAAGCACTGTCTTCCACAATGTTGCGCTACCCCCAACACTGGATATAATGGCTTCTTATGCAGGAAAGAGAGAATCGCACGAAGGTTGGAGGTGATTGAGGCTGATGTTCCACCTGCTCTTACTACAAGCATGCAACACACAGCTGGCCTGGTGACCAACCGACTTCTGGAGGAGGACACACCACGCTATACACGTGCTTCAGATCCCAGGGATCCAGGCATTGTGGGTAGGTCACCACAGCAGACGATATACTGTACAGTGCTCAGCTAAGGCAAGAGTCACATTGACTATTGCTATTTGTTATACTATTATTTTGATAAATCTCCTTAAACTTTGGACACTAAAACAGCTAGAAAAAATCCCCTTGATTTACATTGAACAAGTGGCTCAGGTCATATCTTGTGCCCACAAAATTGTAGAATTTTGTTGATTCCCTTCTCACTCTCTATTTGTTACGTTACAGTGCGGTGCTATAGCCGTGATGAGATAGAAGCTCCAGAGCAGCAGTCCAGAGCTCGTTCACGTCCAGATCCACAGTCGTCCACCAATCCTGAGCCAGTTGGTCCAACCCCAGCAGGTTCTGATGCAGCCAGCCTCAGCTCTAAAGCCGAGCGGATTGCGCGCTACAAAGCTGAACGTCGGCGACAGTTATCAGAACGTTATGGAATCCTCCTCGACCAGGAGGTGGATCTGGATTACGCACCACGCTACACACGTACACGGAGAGAGTCTGACCTATCGGACAGAGGGGTTCCTCCTGACAGGGGACGTGGTGAAAGCAGGACGAGAGGCAGGGCATTGCAAGAGCAGGATGAAGGGCGGGACCGAAGCAGCAGCAGGTCTAAATACAGCAGTTCAGGTATAGGGCGGGTCTTCATGCCTTCTGACCCCGCCCCCAATCCTGCTCCTCCTCAATCAGGCTTTGATGCCGAGCGAGAGAGAGAGAGAGCAATGAACTTGGAAAATTATAGACGAGCACCTGACCGAAGTCCGAAACCACACCCACAGGAAGCTCTGGTTCCCATGGAAACAACAACAGCCCAGCCAACGAGGGGTGTCTCTGTTGTCACTGTGGCAAGTTCTCCTAGGACAGCACGCAGAGCTTCGTTACCCACAACACGATATGGCATCTCTCCTGGAGACCTGTTCATCGAGCAACAAGCTCAAAATATCCTCAACAGACAGGGGTAAGTATGTTTACTGAGTTCTGGATCTTAAAAATATATGTGTTAGAGGACCCTGATTTTGATTGATGTGTTATTTTCTTCCTGTGTTGGCATACTTCCTTTTAAAACAGCAAGTTAGTATACAACTTGGTCTTTTTTTAACCTTTATTTTAAAGGAATGCTGTTGAAGGCCTCAAAGTTAATGGGTACATGAATTATGGCTAAAGGAATGCATATTTACAAAGACTGATTTACAACAAATTCTCATAAGAAAAGAAAAGAGATTTTCATTCAGAAAATGAGAAATTCAAGATTTCAGCTCTTGCTTGCTTTTTGGAAATCATTCTATAAAGCAAGTAAAAGCAACAGGGTTAACAGTTGCCATCATCTATCTTCCAATGAAGTGGTGGACCTCGGCAAGGGCTAATGCTTTGTTTTTGTTTTTTTGCCTTACTCAGATAATGCTGAATCTCTTGAACATGCTCCTGGTAAAAATGTTGAATGGGCCAGCTTTTGTGTTTAGTCAGGTTCACAGTTATGCCAGAGAGTTGGTGAGCTGGGGTGAAATATGTTGAACTGTTCACTGGACATCAGCAAGAATTTAACTCTGAAGCTCTGCTGAAAGATACTGCATGGCCCCCTACTTTCAAGGCTTAGTCTCTCCATAGTAGTGGAAGAGATATGCACATTATTTAGTATGACCGTAATTGGTTGTTTTCAGACATTCATAACATTTATCTTGAGATCAGTAGAGAACAGCAATACATTTCTTTTTAAAACACAGACGGTCAGACTAGGTGACTCTAGGTGACTTGTATTTTCAGATTTATTGATTCACAGGTTGTGTATGTCATTGTGACTGTTTGAGATCCCTGCAATATTTTTTAAAGACATAACTTTATAACTTTTATATGCAAGTACAGGTGCATGTGTTCTATCTGAAGTGTTGCTGTACATAACTTGAGGCAAACCTTGAGGCGAAAGATGTCCATACTAATTAGATCATCATACTTAAATGAAGGCCTATAAGGCAGTAATGATGACAGAGACTAATTGAGGAACCATATATGAAACTAAATATCTATACAACAAGAAAGAGAGGAAACAGTCAGGAAAAGTGGACAGATGTTTTACAGTATTTGTGACATCACAATGGTCACCATCTACAATCTCATTGAGGATTGGTAAAGCTACAGGTGTGTTTTGTTCTAGTGCTGAATGTCATGATGATGTTACTGTGATAACTGGGGTCTGGGCCTCTGTGTTCTTTAGCTTGGCAGCTCTCTCTCAGAGTGAGTGGTCCCTCAGGAGAGACATGGACAGTGAAACACACTCACAAATCAACTGGCCATCCAGGTATCAGAGTGGGAGTGTAACCCTTTAAATTTCCCCAGTAGACCCGCTAACTCCATTTTCCAACATTTGACCTTATATCCTATGAAGTCAATGAAGACAAATATACATTTGTACACTTTAGTTTTCATCCCTTGACTTTCTCCATATGCAGTCATCGTAGAATTTGGCAAATAGTTCCCTTGTTAATCCCCCTCCTCTATCCACTTTGTTTTTATTAACCACTGACCTTTGCCCCTCACCAGAGACCAGCACCTAACAATGAACTTTGGCTTCATTCCTTTTCAGTTTGTCACCTCAAAAAACATATAACAGGTGGAGCTTATTTGTGTGTCATGGAGTCACTGCTGGTTGAGAGGTTACTATTAAATGGTTACAAGTAACCATAAATGGTTACCAAGGCACTATTGCTTGTTAATGTTTTTATATTAGTCTATCAAAGGGTTGTAAATAAAAGGACTTTGCTTTCCAGCTGCTGAAGAAATTAATCTGAGAATGTTTATTTTTTCCCCACTTTGTTCAACATATTTATTTCAGGCAAAAGCTAGCTGTAAATAATTAAAACATACTATTGTAATATGAGGGAAGTGGTGGTCCTTGTCCTTGATCTGTGGGGCAAAAATGTTTAATCTATCATTATCTTTAATGATTTTGATGACACTTTCTCTCAGGATGATAGTAGGTCATGTTTCTGAATTGGATGAATGTTAATTCCTCTCTTTCCTCCCTTCATTAAGAATACGAGTAAGAGAGAGACAAACAAGGGAGGACATCTCGGGAAGGGGTTCTGATTCAGGGCCAGATGCATCCTCTGTCAGACGTAATCCAACAGTTGCCCCTCCATATTTAGCTCCACGACCTCAATCTGCAAACCAACCACGAACACAGAGCTCCGAAACCCCAATCCAACAACCGCATCAGGGAGCGGAGACCCGTCAACAAAGGGCACATAGTGTGGAGCGGCCACAATTCCAGCATACTCACAGTATGGATTCACCTGCCTTTCAACACATAGCTTCAAGTGAAATTGGAAATCATCAGCGTGCCCAAAGTGCAGAGCCCCCAAACTATGAACAAAGTCCTGGTATACACCCTAGCACCATGGGTGATCAGCCTGGATTTAGGCAAATCAAGCAATCCCTACCAAGGCGAGATGGTCAAGATGTTCAAGAACCATCACAAATGCACAGACCTTCCCAACAACCACACACAACATACAAAAATCTCCAGCAGCCATCACCTGGTCCCAGAGTTGCCCCACCACATGTACACAAGTATCGGGCTATCCTTCAATCAGTGCCTTTGGATCGGGATACTTGCCAAACAGCTCAAGCACATGCACCTACTCAGAAGCCTCTACATGAACATGAACACACCTTGCATTCACGTCTGTCACATGGCCATTATGGTCACAGCCAACCTCTGCAGTATGGTTCAGTCCAGGCACTACCTCCAGCATATGGACAAATTGTTCACTCAGCTCCTTCCTATACACCTAGCCCTCTATGCCCACCTTCAAATGCTCATGCTGCTCACCCTGTTCCTGGACCTTCACGTGGTAAGTCTGAGATGCTGGACCCCAAAGGACGCTTGGCCGCACCTAGTTTGACATCTGCTGACAAAGAGGATGAAGAGACTAGACAGAGGGCTAGTGCTGATCACATTCAGACCATCCACAGAGAAGGTCGATCAGCATCCAGAAAGGATCCAGCCTCAGAAGGGTTACTTAGGAGCAGAAAGGCTGTGCTACCCTCAGAGATCCGCCGCCGGCAAAAGAGTGTGGATGATCCCATGCGTGGACAAACTGATGAAGGTTTGGAAATTCGGAGAATCAGAAGGATCAGCCAGTCAGAGGAAATGGAGGGGAGAGGTGGAAGAAAGTTGCACCAGTTGGAAGAAAGGGAAGGGCCTAATGGAAGAGGAATTGCTCCGATGGAGGAGGGAACAATAACAGGTGAAAAGGTAATATGTCTAATAAAAGACAAAGAACAGCATGATGACCGAAGAACCAGTCGATCTGAAGAAAGACAGGTAGATAATGGCACAAAGAATAGTTTCACAGGTGAAGATGTGGTACGTGGTATAAGGAAGATTGGGCAAAGAGAAGAAAGCAATCAAGGGGCTGAAATTAAAAAAGAGGAGGGTCAAGATAATTGGAGCACTAATCGGTTTGAGTGGATGGGACAAAGAGGTGTCAGGAAGTTTGACGAATTCAAAGAAAGAGAATGGGAAGTTGATCGAAGACAAGGCCAAACTGTACAGTCTGTTGAACCACTGGTACAGGGGGATAAGAAAACCAGTCAAGAGGTAGAGGAGCAGCAAGAAGGCCAAAGGTTGCTGCAAAAGGAAGTGGCAGAAGGACATGGTAGAAGACGACGGATCAATCTGTCAGAGAATGAAGAAGGGCATGTCAGTCGAAGAAGGATAAGCCAATCAGAAGATGATTGGGATGGACGTAGGGTACGTAGAATTGGCCAGTTGAATGAATGGGAAGTGCAAGGAGTGCATCGAATGGGCCAGCCAGATGATAATTTTGAAAGACGTGAGAAAGGAAAGCAGAGGTTAAACACACACCTACCTGAAGAAATGGACACAGCTCCCACACAGCTAACCAATGAGCAGCATTTTCCACACCATAGGGTGGGGGATGTTGGAGGGTACTTGCAGAAAGGTTCCTCCCTCCCACAAGCTCAACATCGAGTGAGTCAGGATGCAGGTGACCTCAGGCCAAAGGTGCGAATCCGCTCCATGTCAGATATTGGAGTAACTCAACGGTCTGCTGCATTGAGAAGTCTGGAGTGTGCTGCCAGTCGAGAGTCTGCAATGGTGATGGGTACAGGGTTTCATACTAGAGAGCCGAGTGGTGTGGCCAATGGTGAAATGGGCACCTTGGACACAAGAGTCTCTGTGGCAAAGCTGAGACATTCCTACCTGGAGAATGCTTCTGGAAGCAGACCAGAGCTGTATGTGAACTGGCATGTCATCATGCTAAATCAAAGCTTTATCAAAGATGATGATTAAACCCACTAACCTCTAAGTAATAATCCCTACTTTTGTATGTAAAATTCTGTTAATAATAATAATATGTTATTATTATTATTATTAATATAATAATCATATGCAAGCATGTGTGTGCTGCTGTTCAATCAGAGGTTTAATCTAATTGCTGAAACTTTGCCACTCAGCATATAAGCAACTAAGTCTGAAAAGAGGTGTGTTGGCATTGACTAATAGCTTCAACAGTGACTTCCTATTTAAATCACTTAATCTAAACTTAATTTAAATCTTTTTTAGCATCTCCTCTAACTGTATGGACATCAGGACAAGATTTTGTAGATTGCCAGGCGTGCAAACTGTTTGATCTTAACCTTGCATTGGTATTGTGTCTTCATCAAATGCATGATTATTATTGTGAATAAAATGTATTGTGTGATTTGATGATGTATTAATTAATTTGTTGATGTGTTGCTGAGTTTAGAGTTTAGATTTAGAGTCATTCTGGAGCCCCTAAAGTGCCTTGAGACTTTTGTGCGCACATGAGAATTTTCTTGTGTGCACAAAAAAAAGTCTTAGGGATTTTTTTCTGCAAATGTTGCTTTAGAGGCTCCATACTAAACTAATTCTACAAAAAAGTTGTCTTTTGTTAATACAATCTTTCCTGTCTAACAAAGGGAGTCTAAAGGAGACCAGGTTCCCACAGAGAGTGATCCAGTTGCCAGCAGTGACCGCGAGAGAGGAGCACGTCGACCCAGACGTTACATTTCCCCTGGTGATGACAGGAAGTCATCTGAGAGGTTTAGAACCCAGCCAATTACATCAGCTGAAAGGCTGGAGTCTGATAGGTACAGTGAAACAGGAAGTCGGGGGTTATACTGAAACTACCATTTTTTATCATTAGTGGTAAATTGTCACTGTTTTTGTGCTCTGGTATTCCACAGTCTTTTAATAAATATACTTCTTATCTGAATTTTGATATGAAAGCATTTTTAGAAATTTGCTTTAGTTCTGGCTAAGTAGTTAATTTTTCTTTTCTTTAGTCATCATACCACAACAACTGAATCATCAGGGTCAAATATTTTTGTTCTTTTTGTACTTTTATCTTTAGGTCCCGTATTAGTCCAGAGCTTCATCATGCAGAATGTGAGTCAAAATTTAAACGATATCAAACAAACTGTTGTATCAAATATCCTCAGCGGTGATTTGGTCATAGTCATGCTTTTACACTACAGTTCTATAAACAAAGTTAATATTGAGTAACTCATGTTTAATCCTATTTTTTTTGTCCAGTGGATGAGGAAAAAATGGATGAACGAGCTAAAATGAGCGTGGCAGCCAAGAGGTCTCTTTTCAGGGTATCAAATCTCTGTAGCATACACAACTTAAATATATATATATATATATATATATATTAGAAATATCACATGAACCTAATGCTTACAAAAACATATGTACTCTATATATAGCATAAAAGAGTCAATACATTTAGTAAGTTAATGTAGTTAATATTACCATTGTATGCATAACCAGACTTTTTTTTACCTCTCCTGGTCCTGTCTTGCAGGAGCTGGAGAAGACTTCAGAGGGAGGTGTCCTCAGACCTCGATCACGCAATGCTGCGGTTGAGCGGAGACACAGACGTGTGCAGGATCGGTCACGGACACAGCCGGTCACATCAGAGGAAGTTGTCATTGCTGCTACGTAAGTCACTTTTTGTGATGTAAAGGATCTAGTTTCATATCATTAAATCACTTCCCTGCAATTTTTCAAGAAATAGTTTGGCAAGAAGTGACAAAATCTGTTGACTTCATGTTGTCATCTTTCCTGTGGAACACAAAAAGAATTCTGAAGAAGTAAGAATTATCAACAAATAACAACATGAATTTCGTGTTGTATTTGTAAAACTCCATAAAGCCGGTACAACACTACTTTTAGTGTTTTTATGTCATGTTTGGAGCTTGCGGTCCAGACTTTTTATTGTGGGTGAATTATTCCTTTAAAAAGATATACTCATCATTGACTACTCGCATTCCCATAGTCACTTGTTTGATGCTGAATGACTCATTGCTTTAAAATTTTACTTTGACCCTGATGTTTCTATGATTTGTTCTACACCCCTACTTTTGAACTGATTCTTGTTCACTTCACTCTACATTCTTTTTGTTATGCCCTCTTCTAAAGTTCCCCCGCTCCCCCTTCCCAAGTCATCACTATTCAAACCACTGCTCCCAGAATCCCCGGTCCCGCTGTAGTCAGCACATCCATGACTAGTTTCAGGTATCATTTGAATGCTTCATTTTATTTTGTATGCGTTATTGTGTATAAATGAGTATATACTGTAGGCCTTGTCGTCTTCAGCTGCATGCTGTTTCTTAATTTGTTCATTGCTTGACTTGGACTTTTAATGGAAACAGAACAGTCTGTTCTTCGACAGCGTGATTGCATATTAATAGAGCATTCAGACCATACTTAGAAGAAAGAGACCAATTACCCAGTTCATTCATTGACTGGTGCATTGGATTAATCGGTTCTCAAAATGTTGCACGTCTCAGTGGGAATGTTCATGTGCCAGTGCACCATCTGCTGGTGGATTTGTCATTCATGCGCTGTTGTAAATTGTTGTTGGAAGTGTGAAAAGAGAATGTCTGGCATGCAATTATGAGTTCACGTATTTTGAAATGTGAGCAAGTGCCTGTGTGTATGAAAAAGTAAGAGTATATTAATGTGTGTGAGTATATGCAGATGTTTTGGGTGTCTACATCAGCGCGTGGTCACCCAGATTAGCTGTAAATAGTCACATGCTAAGTAGCAAAACACATTTGGCATTCTCTGTGTGCTTTGACATGTCAGAGGTGTCACCCGTCTGTCAACAACTTTACAAGAGTGACAGAGGGTAAGAGATTTACTTAAACTAGAAAGGAAAAGAGATAGCAAATCAATTAAATTAAATTAAGTACAAGAGCACAACACCAATGCATGTGAGTCCTATGTCTGGACATGAACTGGACTGGAACATTGGCCAGGCAGTGAGTTGAACTCAGTTTGTTTGTTTTTAATAGGGTGAAACTTACACAATCTTATTGATACAACAGACCCTCACTGATTCAGTCTACTTATAACATAGTTGCCATCTCATAGCTAATGATTTAGTGCTCAATTTTTAATTTTTGTTTGTGAACTTTAACACAATAACAAACAAACAACACCCCTTCATGGGTACAAACATAAATATTTTTCTAAAGTATAACACAAATTGTGAAAGAAATTTCGTTCTGGTCAACCGGTTACAGTATACGTAAATATTTGTTACTATCTCTATACAGCTATGTAGTATAATTAGTTGTTTTTTATTGGTTTTAAAAGAATAATATAACCCATTTCTTTAAAAGTAACATTCCCCAGCATTGTCATTTATGATTGTCATGTTCTTAATTGGCTGACTGTATAAAATGTGTCATATTGCTCTCACAGGTCTGATTAGGTCTGACTAATGAACAAACTGGATTACTTACCGGGATATTCACTGGGATACTTACCATAATTGTTTAAGATTTATTTTGTGAAGTTTTGTTAGCAGCCGGACTGGTCTCGATCACTCTGTGTGCAGTTCTTTATTATAGCATAACAACTTGTAATTCTCCTCCAGTCTGCAGGCATCATCAGCACATGGATTGACCCACCATGAGCAGGAGAAAGAAGATGTTTCAAAGGAGGCGGTTCTGGGAGAAGAGGACTTGGGGCCTGAGGAGCTGGACTTATCAACACTAAGCCTTTCTGAGAAGATGGCATTATTCAGTCGCTTGTCACAACCCTCTGGCCAATCAACAAACGGACCCCGTCCTGACACACGCCAGCGTAGAGCCAACGCCCGCTTTCAGACTCAACCTATCACCCAGGGTGAGGTTGATCAGGTGAGGCATCCCTCTTTTTACCTGTGTGCTAGTTCACACATAAGAAGATTCATTGTGATTTCTGTATTTAGAGACATTTAATTTCATTACATTTCAGTTTGGTGCCACTCGTGGCCTAGAAAATGTGCTGTTCACCTTTAGATAGACATTGTTAAAGAGAGATCATTTAGCCATTGTAGTTGACTCCAGAGACATTGTGCCATTCACAGGAGCTTACAAAAGACGTAGATCCATCCAGTCTCACAGATCAACCCGCTGTGACTAATGATTCTGTTGGCCCCCCTCAGAGTGAGCAAGTAAGACACTCTGGACTGAGGCTTTTGATTGGCTGGTCAGTGAGATATTTGCCTTGGCATCAGCTGCTGATTGGTTAATTGCAGAGGCCCCAACAACAATGCATTTCGCTACTGCACAGTTGCATTATAACAGCTTTGGTTTACGTTTTCATTACTTGACCGGTTTCATTTCTTATCCAAGTAAATGCATTTCACTGTGTTAAATTATTAAAGGGACAGTTCACCCCAAGATTAAAATTGGCATTTACTCATGTTTTTCCAAACTTTTTTTTTTTCAGTGAACGGGATGTTCGGCAGAAGGTTCATGCTGATTTTTCTTTGTACAGCAAAAGTATATGGAAAACAAGGGCTGTAAGGCTCCAAAATGTGGTCTTTTCCTCACACAAAACTATATGGCTTCAGATGATTTGGAATATAGCAAAAGCTCCTGTGAAAAAGGAGTAGGCCTACACTTAACTGTATTGTAGTGTACTTCAAATCTTGAAAGTATATATTTTTAAAAACTGTACTTGCAGATAATAATAATATTAATGAAATAAAAGGCCGCTTAAAGGGTTAGTTAACCCAAAAATAAAAATTAGGTTGTTTTTCACTCACCCCCGAGGCATCCTAGGTGTATATGACTTTCTTCTTTCAGACAATTCCAGTCGGAGTTATATTAAAAATTGTCCTGGCTATTCCAAGCTCTATCATTGCAGTCAGCTGGTGTTGCAGTGCTTCAGTCCAAAAGAAGTTAAATAAAAAGCGCCCATTCATAAAAAAAAAAAGTGTCTCACACTGCTCCGAGGGGTGAACAAAGGCCTCCTGTAGCGAATCGATGCGTTTTTGTAAGAAAAATATCCATATTCAAAACGTAATAATCACGTTAATCTAGCTTGCGCCAACAGTTGTACACGGAAGCAGCTCCGGGAGGATGACGTATGAGGTCGGCTTTACGAATGCGCCGGTGAGTCTCATGAAAACTAACGTTTGTTAACAGGAGCAAAGGAAGCAAAGTTTCCTTACTTTAGCAAAGGAAAACCAGTCTCCTTTTGGCTTATATCGAAATCCTCCGACATTCTTCTTTACAAATCCTCATTTTGTACTTCTAATTAGTGACCGTTGTTTTGTTTTGATCTCTCCCCTGCGCTTCAACGCCGACGTCTGGTGAGTAAAACACAGCCTAATTTTAATTTTTGGGTGAACTAACCCTTTAAGCATACTTAAAGAAAAAAAAAGTGCACTTTGTAATAATGTCAAAGGTTCTCCTGCAAAAGTTGTAAAGTGCATTTTAAATAATTGTTTTACTAATCTTTTGTTGTGCTTTAAAGAAATGACAACATACTGAAGTACATGTGAAGTACTTGATTATAATCTGAACTATAGTGTTATTTGATTTTAAATGTACTAAATTGCAACTTCATAATTACGAATATATTTAAATATATGACATACATGTTTCAGTAGAAATTACATTAAAATATATTTTAGTTTACAACAAATGCTTGTCAGTGCATTCAGCATTGATACACTTTAACCACATTTCAAAGATAATATAATTATGAAATTGCATATAAAGATGTGCTGAAGTCCTACGTAAGTGGGTCAAAAATTCTCTTAAGTTCAACTAATTACATTTAATATGAATTTTAATTATAATACATTTTCATAATTTTGCAAATAACATGCAATTAAGTGTGTGAAAACTTTATATTCAGTTCACACTAGAGTATGTTCTTGTAAAGCATATTATTTCAATAATAAGTACTTTTTTTAAAAGTATGCTAAAATGTACTTGATTTATCACAAGGAACAAGTCAGATGAGTAACTTTTTTTGAAGTGCTTTTTTGAAGCTGAACAGACCCATTCACTTAGACTGATGGGGGTAAAAAGCAGCCAGGACATTCTGCACAATAACTCCTTTTATATTCCACTGAAAAAAATATGTTTTTTAGAGGTTTGGAAAGAAATGATGACCAAACATAATTTTCTTGGTGAACTATTTCTTTAAATTGGCAAATGTGTGCTTGCTTTGAGAGAAAATCAGCTATTGGACAGTTTTTTTTCAAGAAAGTGGGATTAGAATTGTGTTTTAAATAGACCTTGATGATGATGATGATTAGTGGTGTAAAACAAAAAATCAGGTTTGTTGCATGTCTGAGAAGTTTACTGATGAGATTGTTTGGTATGCAAAGCACATCCGATCTCTGCAAGCTGCCATTGAATCATGTGTCCTGCATATGACCTCTTACCTCTTTGGGCTCTGTAAATGTGAACGCCGTCTGAAAATATAATTATTCTCTCTTTCTCTCCAGCTGCAAAATGGAAGCATGAAGTTGGAGCCTCTCTCTGCATCACTGGTCCGCTCTGTTACCGCGGTCACCGCCCAGGCCTCTGTTGCCACGGTGACAAGTGCTTCCCCATCAATGACCGCAGATGTTCGCGTGGGGATCTCCGTGGCTCCACCCACCACTCAGGCCTCACCCAATCAGGCGGTCTCTGCTCAGCTTCCGGCCTATGAGAAAGGAGTTCGATACTTCAGTCTTACAGAGAGTGGGGAAAAACCCACACCTGATTTTCAGTCCCCGCCCCCTGCAGAGCAGCCCAGCCAATTGGTGTACGGCAAGGGTGTGGCTGACGAGAGTGGGCGGAGGGGAAGACTAGGGTATTTAGGCAGAGAGGAGAGAGACACAGAGCTCCCCAGTGTGACTTCCCTTCCGCGCACACATGCACTCAGACACACACCCCCTCACGGCAGGGGAGAAGCAGAGCTGAGCGGCCCACGGGAGAGGGAAAAAGAGAGTACACCAGTCTCGCAGGGAGGCTACCTCTCTCCAGACGCCCATCAGACGGCAAGAGAAAGTGGTACCAGAACCATCTTCTCAGGTAAGGATAGATAGAATGAAAAAGAAAAGGGGTTTAGATGGTGTGCAAACCAATCAACTGTGTCTATTGTCTCTGTTCACAAAATCACACACATGCTGCACGTCTGCACTGATTGGGTTAACCGGCCTCCAGCCTACATGCTGCTCAAGTCGAATGTGATTACCATAATTTATCATACATCAAGCGTGCTGCTTTGTCTGTCACGTAAAACTAATGATGCCGAAATGAATTGGGCTGAAGTGGCACCGTGGCTTTTGTTTGTGCTCCCCGCCAAAGCTGTTACTATCCATTTGCTTGGAAGCAATAGGCGTGTGTGTGAATTGTTTCGTAGTAAAAAGGGAAATGAATGAAAGACGGGAGCAGTAAGATGGCTGGAAGTGTGTCTCAGCGCACACTGATACAGACATGCTCTCACCCTACAGGAAAAAAAACACAGCGGGTTATTAGGTTCACGTCTGCCACATGTTAAAGGACAGCCATGATAGCAGAATGCGACAGTGGCTTTCACAGGATAAAGGGTGTTTTTGATGTGCATGTGTGTGTTTTGTGTGTCAGTGGTGCTTTAGGCTGCTGTCTGTTCATTTGTCAGATATTGATTGGGCTCTGTGATAAACATGACTCTGTGTGTGTGTGTGTGTGTGTGTGTGTGTGTGTAATGCATTTCTAGATTTTTTTTGAATTTTTGTCTGTATCTAGTGCATTGAGTAGCTGTGGCTACACACATGTTTGTCTATTATTAACTGGATGGATTGATGTAAATATTTGAATGGTATATTAGTGTTGAGCTGTTTTTGATTGCATCTGATTTGATTAGTACTGATATAATGCCTCTGGTTATAGGTTTAGTCTCATGAATCCTGTCAATTTTGTAAGGTCCAGTTCATAATCCCCCCCCCAATACCCTCAAAAAACAAAAATATTTATTTTATCTTATTTTTAATGGTCATGACTGTAATTCTCATTTTTAAAAGATGATTTTCATTAGATATTGAAATTTGTAATTTTTCACTGTATTAAATTACAAAATATTGAAGTACAATAAAAAATTTTAAAAATTTAAATAATTCTGTCAAGGATGTTATGTCCAATTCATAATTTCACCTACTTCACCATAAAAACATTTTATTTTATTTTATTTTATTTTATTCTCATTGCGATAATTCCCTTCTTTCAGTGATGTTTCTCATTAAATTCTCAAACTTATAAAACATTTACTGTATTAAAGTACAGTGTACAAAGTACAACTTTGAAGTACAATGTGTTTTATTCAAGTAAATCAGCATAAAATCAGCATAGTGTAAAAATAATGTATGCCATTGCATTTAAAGGTAGTACAATAAATACTACCATGATGTAAGACAAAATACATTATAATTTATGAAATTATTATGAAATTAAATTATGTTTCGCATTACATGGAGATTTAGGGGATGTTCAATTAAAATTCACAAAAAGATTGTCACAATACAAAAGTCCTAAAAATATGGTTAATATTTCTTCATGCAACTTATATTTCTTTCTTTCTTTTTGTGGAGAAATAGACATGTTTCTGACAGCTTTTGTGGGATTTACCCTTTAAGTCTCTTTGTATGTGTATTTGGTCTCAATTTGTTTCTCCAGATGTCTCTGAACCCAGCGTTCCTGTGAGCACGGCTGCGGCCTCGTCCAGAAGTTCTTCACAAATCTCTCACTCGGTCACTTACCTCCAGCAAACCCAGTCCTCCACATCTCCGCAACCTCAACCAAAACCAGCGCAGCACCCTCAAATCTACACACCGACCCACGCTCGACCCCAAACACAACCCTACAGCCCGCCAACACTGCCACAGACACAGGCCAAACCACAAACACACCTCATTTCTGACTCTCAACCTCACATCCACATTGACTCTCAGGCTCCTCCACGGCAAACCCAGCTGTACCCTGAACCCCAGCCACAGGCGCCACCCAGAGTCCCGCCACAGAAGCAGCCCAAACCGCAATCCTTCCTTCCACCCGAGTCTCATGCCTACATTCACCCTCAGCCCAAGATACCTCCTCAAACCCAGCCAAAACCCCAGTGCTTCATACCACCTCAAACACAGCCCCAAGAAGAGATCCTGGGAAAATACGGCCCATCTGGACCCATCGTCTCCAAAGACCAAAAGCCAGAGGTCCACGAAGATCCAGAGGCCATGACATCCATATCAATCAAAGAGAGGTGTGTGCTGGTTACTTCACTTTTATACGGAGCCCTGCACATGACATGCAAGAAGAAGAAAAAAATCGTGGGCACGATTTATTAATTTGTTCCCTCAATTTACTAGATCGTGCGCACGATTTAATAATTTGTTCCCTCATTTTAACTAAATCGTATGCATGATTTATTAATTCGTTCCCTCGATTTACTAGATCGTGCACACGATTTAATAATTCATTCCCTCGTTTTAAGTAAATCATATGCATGATTTATTAATTCGTTCCCTCGATTTACTAGATCGTGCGCACGATTTAATAATTCGTTCCCTCGTTTTAACTAAATCGTATGCATGATTAATTAATTCGTTCCCTCGATTTACTAGATTGTGCGCACGATTTAATAATTCGTTCCCTCGTTTAGGTAAATTGTGCAAACAAAATAATAATTAGTTGTACTTCCTGTCCGCCTACGCATTCGTAAATCGAGGGAACAAATTAATCGTGCGCACAATCTAGTAAATCGAGGAAACGAATTAATAAATAGTGCGCACGATTTACTTAAAATGAGGGAACGAATTATTAAATCATGTGCACGATCTAGTAAATCAAGGGAACTAATTAATAAATTGTGCGCACGATTTACTTAAAATGAGGGAACGAATTATGAAATCATGTGCATGATCTAGTAAATCGAGGGAACGAATTAATAAATCATGCCCACGATTTATAATTTTTTTTCTTGCATGTCATGTTCGGGGCTCTGTACTTTTACACAGTCGGAGTATACAGAAAATAATCACATTTATAGTAATTCACACAAAATATGGCATATTAGCATAAGACGGTTTGGATTCTGGAAGTATTCATCCCTATAAAGAAATAAATGTTTGATTTAGTAAACATTTAAAGGTTTTAAAATGACCTTCCAGGACTCAGCAATAACTTATAAGTATGTATTTGTATTTGTCTTACCAAACTTGTCTCTGGCTACAAAGTAACATATAATTTGTTATTAAAAATATATATTTTTTTAAATGAAATAAAAAATGTAAATAAATACAATACTGTTCAAAAGTTTGGGGTCATTACATTTTTATTTTTAAAGAAGTCTCTTTTGCTCATCAAGGCTGCATTTATTTGATAAAAAATACAGTAAAAACAGTATCTTTGTGAAATATTATTACAATTTAAAGTAGCTTGTTTCTATTTAAATATAATTTAAAATATAATTTATTCCTGTGATGAATTTTCTGCGTCATTACTCTAGTCTTCAGTGTCACATGATCCTTCAGAAATCTAATATGAAAAGTCTATATGTTATAATATGAAATTCTAATATGCTGATTTGCTGCTCAAGAAACATTTCTTATTATTATGAGTGTTGAAAACATCTGTGCTGCTTAATATTTTTGTGCAAACTGATACATTTTTTATGATACATTTGAAAGTTCAAAAGAAGAGAAATTTAGATAATAATAATAATAATAATAATAGAATAAATGAATAGAAATCTTGAAACAGAACATTATACAGTAAACGTCTGTTAAAATCACACTCAAGGCATATTGCGGTGTTAACAAACAATGGCACATGCGTTGGAGCGTGCTGATGGCTTTAGATGTTGCAGGGTGACTGGAGCTGTTCTCTTTCTGTCTCGTCTTATAAATGAAATTGGGTCATCTCTGCTCTCGGTGAGCGCTGATAACACGGACAGCACTATTTTAGATCTCCCAGCCTTCCCTGCAGGGCCGGAGGAAATGAGTACAGACGGAGAGATAGAGAGAACAAACCATGACAAAGTAGCACGAGAAAGCTGAATTGTGAAGAATTTTGCATGCTGTATTATTTGGTGGGATTTCTGAATGTTTTGTACAACAAACAGCATCCCCCAAATTATTTTCAGTTGTCATTTCTTTCATTTTATATTACAGTACAGTTATTTATCTGCATGAGTTTCACATCTACAATGTAAATGTCTTCTGTTCAAAATGGAGTGAAGCATTAGATACTTTTTTCTCAGGTTGGCAATGTTGAAGAAAAGTGGAGAGGACGATTGGAAAAACAGGATCAATAAGAAACAGGAAGTTATACAGGAAGTGGTGTCTGTAAGCGAGAAGAGTAGTCAAATAATGGAGGAGCAAGGCTTTAATAAAAAGGTAAGAATCTGTAGCCTAGCCACTTAAAATCTAAAAAGGCATCACGGGTTATTCTAATTTTTTATTTTTTTATAAAGTCATAAAAGTATTGCAGTTGTCTTATGTGTCTCCACCACCTACCCACTATTGTTACAGTTAGGTTTCTGGGTGCAAGTAATAACCATGCAGTGTGATGTTTAGAAATAGACCGTGGTGTCTATGATGTGATGATCTTAATTAACTTTTTACATTCATATGAAATAATAATCTGTAACTGCAGAAGTTTTCACGAAGTTGCTGCTATTTTCCATATAACAACAATCATGGGTGTAAAAAGTACTGAAAAATTGTACTTGGGTTCAAGCTGTTTTCACTGAGGAAAGATTTAAGTCCTGGTGAAATATTTATTTTGCTCTTTTAAGTCTGCATGAAATTGTATTTATTTTGTTTTAATTTTTTTTGTAAAAGTAAGGTAAGTATTTAGTTTTAGATCTCTTGTAAAGTATAATTTCTCCAAAATAATTAAGTATAGTAGTGAAGTACTAGTAGTATTATTTCCATATGGACTTGTATAGTACACAAGTGATATGAACTAGTTTTATGCTGCTTTTTTTATTTGGATCTTGACATGAAAAAAATGGCCAGGATATTCTTTAAAAAAAATCACACTTTGTGTTCCTCTGAAGAAAGAAAGTGCTTAAGGTGAGTAAATGATGGGAATTCAATTTTCATTTTTGGTGAGCTATCCCCAATCAAAACTGTGAATCAGATGTGTTATTCTAATTTGTGAATAGTAACGCATTCATTTACTCTCGTAGGCGAAGCTGTGAATTGACTGCCTAGACCTGAAACCTGTACTTTACACAGTCTGAATCATTTCACAGCATGGTGTAGTAAAATACATGGTATTCATCTTTTCAGACCCTGTGTAATTTTCAGTGTTCACTGAGTTTTATATAGTAACTTGTGCGTTCCTGAGTTATTGTGCTACTCTCAATTCAGCAAGCGCAAAGGATAAAGGAATGAAGTGTTTTCAGTTTATCCTAAGATAAAGGCCAGGTCTTGCACACCGAATAGCTTTCATGTAGCATTTTTCCAGTCTCAACTCTACACACGCGTCTCCTGTGTGTTTAGGACGAGACCGTTATCAGTGAGATCACATCATCTGAGCAGCTCTGGGTAAGCGCCAACATCAGTGTCTGTCGTAGACAATTTTGGCTTTAGCTGCAAGATGATTGGCTGGCCTGCTAGTGCAAACTGCAGTTCGATTGTTGAACATTAAAGCATGTCAACATATTCTGTTACACCAAATACACAAAATAATGCTCTTTAAAAAAAGCATCATATGACCCCTTTAAAGATCTGACACACTGTTTGCCTTGTATTCTAAATTAACCTTATTTTATAGTTTGTTAGTTTATTAAAATATTTCACATTTCAGTTGGTAACACTTTACAGTAAGGTTTCATTTAACATAACACTTCTACAGCATTTAATATTTTTTTGGTATTTTGACATTTACATACATTTTTCAAATTAAAAGTTGTTTCTGTTAACATTAGTTAATACACTGTAAACTATTGTATTTTTATTAGCTGAACATGAACCATATTAATGATGTTGTAGAAATACATTGCTTATTGTTAGCTGCATTAACTATTGTTAACAAATAAGACCTTATTTGGAAAGTGTTACTTTTCTGTTTGTTTTCAGGTGGCTGTAGTAAGTTAATATTTGCATTTCTTTAAAACCTAATGTTTAGGAACGTGCTGTAATATCTCACTTAACATTATAGATGAAACGCCTTGCTTTTCTAGATGTACCAGATCTGTGCTTCTCAACTGATGGGTAACAACTCAAAAATAAGTGACTGGTCTGTTCTGATATCACTATGGACAGCAGAGATGAATGCAAATTATGATTAATAAAATGTAGCTAACAAAGAACATGAAAACTTTATGATATATACAAACCAAAATGGTCAGTTTATGTTATCAGCTTATATCATATTAATAATTTTGTGTATTTTTGAGGCTGTGGGGTACATTAAAATATTGTTAGGTTTCAATTTGAGATTTTTGTACAATAACAAATGTTGGCACTGTGTTAGTCACCACTTGATAGCCAATGCAAAATCTGTGTCCTGAAGCAAATCCAGTTGAGAACCACTGGTCCAGACTTTCCTTTTGGCCATTTATCCCTCATTCATTCTCTGACATCTGTGAATTATGTTCCTCTTCCATTCATATCTATGCCCTGTAATCATTGTCTCTCGCTCTTTCGTTTACTCTGGTCTTCTATCTACTTCCTGTTTCGTCCTTCTCCTGTCTGTAGGAGCCTGTCTTTTCCTCCACTTACTCTCCTCCTCCTCTTCCATCTACCCCAAAATGCCAATATGTAGGACAACAAGGCCAGGTAAGAGAGCGTTTGCATTTTGGAACCATTTCATTTGTAACATAACTCTATGAAAGGTCTGAATGTTCTCTTGGTTTGTCAGTTCCATCTTTCAGCCAACAGATAATCTGTATTAGTCTAGAATGTTTGGTGGTTCAGATCATTAGGTTTTGTCAGATGAGATAGAAGTTGCTTTTTTCTTGTTGATTTGACTCTAGTGAATCTAGTTCATGATTATTCATGTGTGCATATTTATGTATGTATTCATATATGTATGCCTTGGAACTAGAAAACTGCACACAATTATAATTTTGCTGTTACAAATAATATGTAAGTAAATGACTTGCTGTATAAACTCTTAAGAGAGGCTAAAAGACATCTACATAAATACAAAACATACCTCTGCTTTAATACACCGAGTAAAAATTGTCTTGTTTGATTTAGTTTATAAAAGTCTCTTATTATTAGTTTATATAATTTATACTTCAGTTCACTGTGAATGATAGCAGATACATTTTTTGCTCTAATGGAAACATGCAGCACAGCCAAATTTCTGTAGATTTACTCAGGGCAAATGCATTCATTAAACGAGTGTTGGCGGCATAAATGCATAAATCTAATTTAGATGGAAATGCAGAGCACTTTGAGTAAGGATTATAGCATTTTTGGTTTTTGCCGTTGACTGGCAGATTTAATACTGTATGAACAGCAAAGAGAATAGTCATATTCAAATGTTTTAAAAGAGTTTTTGACATGGTTTGTACAATTTGAGTTTGCTGATGACCTGCTCATATGAATTATCTGTCCAGTATGTCCAAGTCATTGGACTTTCCTTCCTGTAAACATATCAGAATGATCTGTAGACATCATATCTGTTTTGTCTCATGTAATCAGAAACTTGAAGAGGGGGAGGGGCAGATGTCCATTGAAGAGAGGAAACAGATGATCTCGACGCGAGAGGAGGCGTGGCAGAGCTCAGGGAAGGGCGTGGCCAATGACTCGGCCCAATACACTGTGGCTGCCAGGATGGTGAAAAAAGGTTAGGATGTGCAAACATGCATGTCAGGGTTATTATCCTTAAGTAAAATGTAAATGCTTTTGCTAAATGTTCATTAGTTTGAGAAAAACTGAGACAAAACTGAGATTAATATATGTATATGCTCCAAAACTAACTAAAATGAAATCAAATTCTGTAAAAATGCTCTTAAAATAGTAACACTAAAATAAAAATTATGCATATTGAAGAATTTTATATAAAGTAAAATTTAATTGAAACTAACTTAAACTGAAATGACAAATTAACAATAAAAATAGTTAACTGTATATAAAAATGAAATGTATATAAATATATAAATACTTACATACTTAGATACTCAAAGACAAGACATTCCATTTGGGTGTGCGCATCAAATTAAATTTACAAAAGTGATTTTATGTAGGCTACATATGTAAAATGTCTAATTTAATGTAACTTTAGTGAAAATGACATGTCAAAATATGAGTGAAATAACGTTCCAAAGTCTTATCTTCTGGCCCGAGCTTTTTAGCAATTCTTAATTGTTTTATTTATTTTTATGTCTTATTGCTTTCTTTCTTTATCTGTATCTTAGTTTTATATTCTGTAAAGCACTGTGGTCAACTCCTGTTGTGTTTATTTGTGCTATATAAATAAATGAAATGAAATTGTCATTCAGCACAACAGTCATATTTATGTAAAAATGAAACAACATACTTATTCTGACCTGTACTTATTAAAATATATAAAAGAAAAAGTAATCATACTCAATGTTATTATATTTTAAATTATTAAAAGCATTTTGCTGGCAAATCTGTAAACCCAAGTGGTTTGAAGGATAGTGGCAAAGATCGGTAGATTTAAAATAACAGTTAATTAGTGTTGTGGGGCTGCACTGTGATCCTTAAATAGAGTCTTTTAATGTAATGTGATGATTCTTGTTCTAAATATGCCTGACAAGATTTTTTGGTGTATAAACTATTGTTACACTGAATGACATTTTAGTGGTTGTCTTCTGTAAATCATGGTAGTCATTATTTTTTACTCAAAATAAAAATGAAACAGGACACACTGTACTGTAATGTATGGGGTAAAACAAAATTTAAAGTTGTAGTAGATCTTAAAGTAGATTTTTTTAAATTACATAGAATAATAGATAGTGTACTTCTTATCTGTCTGTTTGATTACCTGACTGTCTGTGTCTGTCTGTGTGCGTGTGTGTGTGTGTGTGTCAGGTCTGGCTGCTTCCTCTGCAGTGATCAGCCCTATTCTGTCTCCAGTCTCTGCTAAACTGAGGAGCAGTGTGCCAGCTATCTCTAAACCACGGGAAGGTACACTAGACAAACACACACTTCATGAAGATATTCCTCTTTTGAAAACCATAACATTTATGAAAGTTTGTTGTTGCATCGTAATAACTGGGGCAAAAAAACCTGATGTGCTGCAGAAATTGAGGCCAGAGCAGAAATGGAGTCTGATAAGAAGCTGGAAAAGCTGGAGACGTTTTTGGGCCGTTTGAACAGTAAAGGCGAGTTGGTTGATGTGTTCACTATCTTGTATTTTTTTATAAGCCCATTATAGAAGTGAAAGTAGAAATCATAATTGCATCATTTAGTGTCAAAATCTTTAAAAAATGAAGCGGTTTTCATTTGCTGTCATGGTGAGCTGATAATGGAGCTTTTAATTAAAACATCATGACAGTTTCTTTCAGTGTTGTGAAATATTTCACATTTCTTTCAATTGCACTGTCATCTCAATCTCTTCTTCCCTCTCAGTATCAGGTTTGCAGGAGACGACTTTGACGGTGACAGAGAAAGCTGTGAAGGAAGTGATGCGACTGGATGATGAGATCTTTTCAAAATTTTACCGTCACATGACAGATATTCCCCGCAGCATGAGTAGCAGAATGCATCTGGATGAGGACTTTGATGCCATCTTTGGAAAACAAACTCCAACGTAAGATTTTGGGTTTCTGTAATATACATACAAGTATTTATATTTATTTTTATATTTAAAAATATTTAAATTTAATTTAATACAATTAATTAAAAAAAAATCTGATTTATTTTATATTTATATTTGTTTATAAGTTATTTTTCTCTTTTTTTTATAAGGCATAGTGTAGCTTTTCTGTTGCATTAAGCTTTTGGAAAGAACTTTATAGGCTACATGTGTTATTCAGCAGAAATATCTCACTTGAAAGATTGTTGTCAGATCAGTTTGGTCAGTATGATAGATATAATCCAATTCAAGGTCCAAATAATGACATTAATCAATAGCTACCAAAGCGGAGTAAGACACTTTCTTTGAGCTGTTCACAGGAAATTAACTCTAAAGTAGCACTTTTGAAATAAATTAAACTTGATGTTAGTGATTTTACCCATTAGGAGTGACTTTAAACCAATGTTTGGCTCTAAAGTTTCGTTTAAAGTTACTTATTGCACTTTCTCTAACTTTTGGCTTCTCTTTGACTCCCAGGTTGACATCGGCGATGGTGCAGCACAAGCGGGCCGTTCGTCCCTCCCGTAATGTCCAGGCCTCCAGAAACCCCTTAAAGATTCTGGCTGCAAGAGAAGACATCCGACAGGAGTACACCGAGGAGAGACTGAACGTGGGGCAGCTGGAGACCAAGAGAATTAAACAGGAGAAAAGTGAGTCGACAAGCAATGGATGGAAATGTGCTTCAGTTCAGTGTTGTTATTAACTAAAAATATTTTCAGCAATGGACATAAAGCTAAAAATAATATACAAATATTAGATGAAAAACTAAAAAATCCTTCACGAAAATCAGAAACATTGCCTTGATAAATAACTGAAAAAAGTTTAATTTGAAGTATTAAAATTGCTAGAACTAAAATTGAGATAAAAATAAAATAAAGCCAAATAAAAATATTAAAATAATAAAAATTTAATTTAATAAGAATAAAAGTATATCTCAAAACTTATACTAAATCTTAAACCAAAACTTAAACTAAAATTAAAATGAAAGCTATAAATATTCAAAATATTAAGTACTGTAATAGTATAGAATACTAATATAAATGTAATAAGAGTAAATAAATAGTACTAAAATAACATTGCTTCAGACATTTTTTTAATTGGGAACAACATATAACCAATGAAGGAAAGGAAAGAAAAGAAAAGGGAAAAAAGTGAAAGTGATGTATAACTATTCAAAATAAATAAGTTAAAAGTAGTCTCAAAATACTGCTGTAATTGGTTTCTGCTTTGAAAATTTGCATTTACGTGAATGAAATTTTGCTATCAAAATAAGAAGAGTAATCAAATATATTTTACTTTCTGTTGTAATAAAGTGTTTTTTAATGTGTGTTTTCCAGTGAGCAAGCGCTCCAGTTTGTCGGACGCAACCCTGGCTGGTTTGGCCAGTAAAGAGAGCTACAGCAGCGTGAGTCTGCGCAGTGTCAGCATCTCAGAGCAGATGACCAATAACAGCGCAGCTCCCTACAAAAAACTCATGCTCATGCAGGTCAAAGGTCAGTCTGAAATACTCTAACACTGTCTCCTAACCAGGCACGATGTGATGAAGTGATGCATGGAAAGTTATTTTCTATCACATTAAGCTGGAAAGCCATCCAATTGGTCCAAAAATCAAATGTATTCTGATTGGCTTACAGTGAAGACAGAAAAATGACTTAACTAGCCTAATGCCTGGCTAAAACGCAGCGTATTACCCACAGGAGGCACAAAATATGATATAACTAGAAAAATTGTGACATTTTACTGCAGCAGTATGTTTTTTAGTGTGTGTGTGTTAAACTATATGTGCATGAATGTTGTCCAGGTCGACGTCATGTCCAGACCAGACTAGTGGAGCCTAGAGTGTCCTCTCTGAACAGCGGTGACTGTTTTCTTCTGGTTACACCTGAGCATTGTTTCATTTGGACTGGAGAGTTTGCAAATGTCATTGAGAGAGCCAAGGTACAACCTGACTGATACTCTGACTTCTTACGCACGTTATTCTTCATATGGTCTTTGTGCTTCACTGCTATATTGTTCCGTTTGACATCCAGGCATCAGAACTGGCCACTTTCATCCAGCTGAACCACGACCTTGGTTGTCGAGCAGCACAGGTAGAGACGATCGAAGAAGGAGTGAACTCACAAAGCCCCGCAGCTGTAGAGTTCTGGAAGATCCTGGGAGAACCAGCCAACTACCAACGTACGTGACCTGAAATCAAAAATAGATATTTATGTACCGTTATCCTAATTGAAATGAATAATATTTGTCCTTCTACTGTGTGTGTGTGTGTGTGTGTGTGTGTAATGATTACAGCGGCCGGGTCTCCAGACGAGGATGAGATGTTTGAAAATGCCATTGTGGAGACGAACTGTATTTTCCATCTTGTGGATCATAAACTGCTTCCTGATGATGATTTCTGGGGAAAAGTGCCTCGTAGTTCACTTTTGGGCTCTAAAGAGGTCAGAAAATTATATTTTGTGACTTTTAGATATTGTGTTAACATCTTCATGCATTATTTCATGTTTTCATTAAATGTGAAACATTTTAGCATTCTTTGCAATTTGTTACTGTAAAGTTTACTGTATATTTACTATTATAATTAACTAATTTAATAATAATCATAAAAGCTTTTATATTATTCTGTTTTGCTAGTTTTATTATTATTAAATAAAATATTTCCCCCATTTAGGACAACCACGTTTTCATCTGATTATACCTATGTCTGCATTTAGACATGATCTAATTTTTTTTGTAACTTGCAACTGACACACATTATATATTTTGTGTATTAATGTATTTGTGCAGTATTTTATGTTTGCATTGGCACTGGGGTTGAAATAGTTTAAAATTCTGAATTGAATTTTGTGGTAGCTGACTGTATGTTTATCATTATAATTTACTTGATATAATTGGGTGAATTAAACATCACATTATCACATTCTCAAAGGTTTTTATACTCTTCTATTTAGCATATTTTATTATATTTAATAATGATAAAACTTTTTCCCCATTTAGGAAAACCACATCTAAATTTATGTCTGCGTTTACACTGGCTCTACAAATCTGATTTTGACACATATGGGATATTTTGTATTAACATCTTGTGCATTATTTTATGCTGGCATTGGCACTGTTGTTAAATATGAAAAAGCTTATTCTCTATTCTCAATTGTTTTGTAGTTGCATATTTTGCATATTTTTACATTTAATAAAAGATGTTTTCATTTGAATATATGTGAATAATGACTATATTTGTTTTTCTTGGCTTTCTTTTTCATGTTAGGTGGTAGTGTTTGATTTCGGTAGTGAAGTGTATGTGTGGCATGGCAAAGAGGTCACACTGGCACAGAGGAAGGTGGCGTTTCAGCTGGCCAAGCATCTTTGGAACGGGACCTTTGATTATACCAACTGTGACATCAACCCTCTGGACCCTGGAGGACACAACACACTCATACCAAGGTGCTCACACATGTTTCAGGGGTTTACCTAAATTGATTATATTAAGTTTTACACACACTAATTATCCACTTAACTTTGAGAATCTCAATGTAAAGTTGTTTGTGTGGTAATTTTTTTAGGAAAGGTCAAGGTCGTCCAGACTGGGCCATATTTGGCAGACTGACCGAACATAATGAAACATGTCTTTTTAAAGAGAAGTTCCTGGACTGGAGAGATGCTTCTAGACTGTCACCTAAAGAGGTCATCGAACACCCCTTCCAGCAGAAGGTGGGTCGCTGCGTGTGTCAGTATCTGCTGAAAATCTGCAAAACGGAAAGGGAAAAAAATCCTTTGATTTGTATTATTGGGGATGGGAATTATGAGCAATGTAATGATTGCAATAATGATTCCCCTTCATAACTGGTTCTAAACATACACTATTTTTAAGTGTTTTTGAAAGGAATGTACTGTTCACTAAGGCTGCATTTATTTGATCAAAAATGCAGTAAAAGCAGTCATATTGTGAACTATTATCACAATATAAAATAACTGCGTTCTATTTGAATATATTTAAAAATGTATCTATTGCTGTGATGCAAAGCTGAATTTTCAGCATCATTACTCCAGTCTTCAGTGTCCTGATTTCTGATCCTTCAGAAATCATTCTAATATGCTGATTTGCTGCTCAAGAAACATTTCTTATCAATATTGAAAACAGTTGTCCTGCTTAATGTTTTTGTGGAAACTGTGATACATTTTTTCAGGATTCTTTGATGAACAGAAAGTTAAAAAGAACAGTATTTATTTGAAATGGAATTCTTTTCTAACATTATAAATTCTTGTCTTTTCTGTCACTTTTGATTAATTTAATGCATCTTTGCTATTTCTCATTAAAAAAAAAGTTATACTGACTTCAAACTTTTGAACATTAGTGCGTCTAAGAAAGAAAACTAAACTATAATATTAAACATATAAACACAATAATAATCACAATATACAACGATGCTCAAAATATTACATTGAAAAAGGAAGTTCTTGATTCCCATCTATTCTTTTAGTGTTCTTTTGATCTGAGCACAACTTTTTTCCCCCATTTTCTTATTCTCTTCTTTCCATCTCAGGAGTCTTCGGGCACAGATTCTCGTTCTGAGTGCCAGGCGTACAACGCCTCTCTGATGCTGCCGGTCCTGCATTCACCCATCAGCACAGTTCTGGATGGTCAGAATGTGGGTCGAGGACACGGACCGGTGGAGAACAGCTTGGGCGACTGCATGCGCTCTCTGGAGATCAGCACCGTTTCGGTTGACGTCTGGCATATCCTGGAGTTTGACTACAGCCGACTGCCAAAGCAGAGCATCGGCCAGTTTCACGAGGGAGACGCTTATGTAGTGAAATGGAAGTACATGGTGAGCACGGCAGGTTAGTAACGGCACTGGAACAAATAAACTTGGCTTCATTCAAATGCTATAGGTGCTTATGTACATCATGCAGAAAAATATAGACCTGTTTGTTTAGTGGAATAGGATGTTTTTGATTAATTGCTGTTGTTGTCTTTTATTGTGCTGTTCCGTATAATTTTTGATTTTAGTGTGCATAAGGAAAAAATTACATTTTTATGAAAAAAAATGCCATTACACTTAGTTAGGACACTATTTTGAATGAAATTATACAGGAAGTGGACTAAAGGGGAAAAATAAAAAGTATGCAATACATCCCCTTTATATATGCTGGTATAAAGATGTGTGTCCGTGTGCAGTGGGCAGCAGGCAGAAGCCGGATCAGGTGCGCAGTGCAGGTCCCGGCAGGGAGAAGTGCTGCTATTTCTTCTGGCAGGGCAGAAACTCAACGGTCAGTGAGAAAGGAACGTCTGCACTCATGACTGTTGAACTGGATGAAGAGAGAGGAGCACAGGTAAGATGAGATACTGGACTAAACACACTTGACTGCTTTCTGCTTCTCTCATTCGCTCACTCACTGCTTCTGTGACTCATATTCAGATGCAGGTCCAGCAGGGGAAGGAGCCGCCCTGTTTCCTGCAGTGTTTCAACGGGGGGATGATTGTGCATTCTGGGAAGAGAGAAGAAGATGAGGAGAACATTCAGAGTAAGAGTCTAGCGTATTTGCAACACTCCTGTTTAGTTCATATTTTGGGTATGTTAGGAAAAATGATGGGTAGTAACTGCTCCGTATAATCTGGATGATGTAATCAGATTCCAAAAAATACGTATTTTAATTAGATTATATTACATTTTAAAATACTAATAATAAGACTACAGTTGCTTGATTGCATATTATTCACAAAATTGAAGTAAATTATTCATAATTTATTGAATCTCTAATGTTGATTAAGAGTCACATGACATGCTGGTAAACAAATAAAATATTTATTAATGTGCAAGTGTTTTATTTTGATTCTATTTTTTATGATATACTGCATATTGTTCATAGTATGTGCATTTTTGTGCACATGGATTATCTTACTACTTTTGCCAAAATGTGCAAATATAATATAAATATATACAGTGATTGGGTTTAATCACTGACAGAAAAAGAGCACAAAAAGAGCTCTTTTTTGCACATAGATATACTGCATATTGTTCATAGTATGTGCATTTTTGTGCACATGGATTATCTTACTACTTTTGCCAAAATGTGCAAATATAACCAGAGCACATAGTGTAGCACAGTGTGTATCCCACAATGCGATGCCTTGTCACATGTGGACCAGAAGCATTTTTTTTTTTACACCATATTGGATTAAAAATACAAAAACAGCCATATTTGTCATATATAACTTGCATGTAATGTGCTCATGGGAGAGTAATACGATAACATTTTATTGTTTGAAGCACGTGGTCGTGTGAAGAGTTTCAAGTACTTTATTAAAATAGTGTACTGTGCAAGAAGCTGTATGCCAGCATATTCATATTTGACTGTTTGTCCTGTGTTTCAGATGATTGGCGTCTGTACTGTGTGCGTGGTGAGGTGCCTGTAGAGGGCCATCTGCTGGAAGTGGCGTGTCACTGCAGCAGTCTGCGATCACGCACATCAATGGTCCTTCTGAATGTCAACAAAGCCCTCATCTATCTGTGGCACGGCTGTAAAACCCAAACACACACACGGCATGTCGCTCGAACCGCGGCAGAGAAGATCAAAGAACAGTGAGTCATGCATTTTTTTTTATGCATAACTTAGTTCCCTTGTTGTAATTTACATTTACACATTTATACTTAATACTATAAAATTGAGTTCAGAGCATACGCTAATGTTCAAAAGTTTGGGGTTCAGAAAGATGAAAAAAAAAAAAACATTTTGCATTGGAAGTTTTTATGATTGAAATCTGACTCATATTTGTGTTTTCAAGACGGCCACTGGAGGCGGGACTTCACAGCAGCTGTTATGTGACCATTCATGAATATGAGGAAGGTGGTGAGCCAGTGGAATTCTGGGAAGCATTAGGCAGGAAGGACCGCAAGGCCTACGACTGCATGCTTCAAGGTACAACACACCAGTGGAGAGTGGAGATGCATGATTTTGCATGTTTGTTGTGCACCTGTATGTTCCTCACTCCGAGATCTCTCTGAAAATAATGCACCATTAGCATACATTAGAAAAAAATCTTAAATCATAATTATGACAAACTAATACATAATAATGAGATTAAAAAGTCATATGTATGAGACAAGTCAAAATTGAGATAAAAAGTAGAAATTATGATGAAAAATTAAAATCAAAATTGAAGTCAAAATGTACATTTTTGTTTATCTCCAATTTGACTTTTTGTCTTAATTTTGACTATTTATTCTCAGAATTTTTGCATCTTTTTGACTTTTTATCTAATAATTGCGACTTTTTAATCTGATAATTATGATTTACCAAAGCATGCTTTTTTTCTTATGTGGTGGAAATGGGCTTCAATATGTTCACAAGTCATAATGCAAATGAATATCATCAAAAATTGATGAGCTATTATCAGTCAGACTCAAACAAATGAATTTATCACAACAATCTTTTTTTCTCTGCTTCATCTAACTTTTTTTTCTGTTTTTATTTCAATATTTCTCACTTTTTTCAGACCCTGGCAAGTTCAACTTCACGCCGCGTCTGTTCCAGCTCAGTAGTTCTTCGGGTGAGTTTGTGGCGCAGGAGTTTTTCAACCCATCCAGAGCTGCAGACCTTGTTTGTTCCCTAGCGTTCCTGCAGGAGGATCTGTACTCTGCCCCTCAGCCAGGTAAAAAAGAAATGACACATTAACTCCTTTCTCTCAGGCTGGAAACAATGAGTCATAAATAATTATGCATGTTTTTCTCCCTCTCTGTCTATTTCTAGCTCTGTTCCTAGTGGATAACTATCATGAAGTTTACCTGTGGCAGGGCTGGTGGCCGCAGGATACTGAGAGTGCCGGTTCTGCCCGCATCCGCTGGGACTCAGACAGGAAGTGCGCTATGGAAACCGTGTTGCAGTACTGCACAGGTGATTGACAGACTTAATAGCCAATCATCCTTTCAATCTTCCAGCGAATCAGAAACATGCATTTGAATCAGCACCTATGTGCTGCTTCACATACAGTTTCTGTTCCACTTATGCTGTGAATACAGATAACTGATGCCTCTCTTTGCTTGCAGAAAATAATGAGAAGAAGCCTCAGAAGTCATACTTGATCCATGCTGGATTGGAGCCTCTGACCTTCACAAACATGTTCCCCAGCTGGGAGCACAGAGAGGACATTGCTGAAATCACAGAGAGGGTGAGACGCTGAACGTGTGTTGTATTTCTGTCAGTGATTAAACCCAAATTTGAACAACAGAAAACAAACTTTCGGTTTCGGCCAAAACTGTTTTGGAGGGCCAAAATCATTGAGCGCGTTTACATGTATGTTCTTAAGCCGATTATGCTTAATACGCCGAAAACACACTTAGTCATGTAAACGCGGTAACCCGTTTTCTTTTATCGGAGTAAGGTCATAAATGGCGTAAGCATAAACCGGTCGCAACAGGTAGTTTTTTGCTTCTTATTCCGATTTCGCACGGCATGTAAACGCAATAGCCCGCTTTCTGTCGGCTTCGATGACAGGAACACATCATTAGTGCAGATTTAAGCACATCTAGACCGAGCAAACGTTTTTAGTAAAGAAAGAAGGAAATATATCGCAATAGCAGACTTTTTCATGACTCAGAAAATGATAAAAAATGTGTTCTCATCTTGTGCAGCAGAAGTGGTTCAGTCACAATGCTGCGTTTATAACTGCATGAGAGAATAATATATGAGCTGTAAGTTTCCCCGCCATGTTGCAAGTTGACTTGTTGCAAGCTTAATTTAACATCACAACTGACAAATGTATGGAATACTCTTGAGTCAGATGATTATATTTTGACGTCACTACAGGGAAATAAACTGATTTATTAATGAAGTCATGTAAACGCAGCTTACTTGCGTTGTCAGGTTACTGGTGTGCATGTAAACGGGGAAAACTGGTTATTTTAATAAGCTGATATTTGTGAGTTATCAGCTTACTGGTGTGCATGTAAACATGCTCATTGACTGAAACCGTGACTTTAATCAGTGCATTTAAAGGGATAGTTCACCCAAAAATGCAAATTTTTATAATTTACTCGCCCTCAAGTTGTTTTAAACTAAACAGTTGACAGTAGTCATTGACTTAGTAGTATTTTTTTTTCCATACTGTGGAAATCAATGGCTACCGTCAACTGTTTGGTTAACAAAATTCTTCAGAAAAATCATCTTCTGTGTTCAACAGAAGAAAGAAACTTCCTACAGGATAAGGATTTTTAAAAAACATTTTCTGTAAATTTCTGAATCATAAAATATTTTAGAGCTTGGCTAGAAACTAGAAAAATATATATTCTTTATACATATTTCAAAGGTTTTACTCTTTGTAAAAATTAAGTGTGTGTGTGTGCAGGAGGCAGAGGTGTGTAACCAGATCATTCTGGTGGAGGATGTTTTGGCCCGACTCTGTCAGAGCACTTATCCTCTAGCAACGCTGAAAACCCGTCCCTTTCCCCACGGCGTCGACCCGCTGAGACTCGAGATGTACCTGACCGACGAGGACTTTGAGGTAACGCCAAACACTACTATGAGAGAGATCACCTGTGCATCTTGGGTTTGGTGTGAAAATAGAAAACAGATGCAAAACTGTTCACATTCCTGAATAATCTTTTAAGATTTAAAAAAAATGTTTATTTGACAGGGACAATACAGAATAACATTAGTATACAGTGTTGAGCACCAGATGACAGCTTGATGTGGAAAAAAATGCAAATAACCAATTAGTAAAAAAAAAAATCATAAGATTGATTCTGTTTAAGCCCATTTTTACTACTGTATATTGATTTTTTCTATTCTTTTTCTTTTAAATTTAAATTGCCAAATAGAATTGACTGAGTAGGTTTCTCAGCCTGTGAATAGTTTCTTAAAGCATGATGTGACTAGATACTAAGAATGGATTGTTTTGCCGTTTTAGGCGGAGTTGTAGGGAATTCTGAGTGGGTAAGTATCTCAGATATGGACTGATGTCACAGGGAGAGATACAGTATGTTTCTATGGCACTATTTCCTGACAGCCTCACTTTTATGCTTTATTTTCCTCCCTGTTTCTCGCTCACTTTGGACTTCTCTTGTCCAGCTGAATCCTGGAGAACTCTTTGAGCAAACCACACAAACACACATGCATGCACAGTGCACACACAAACGCAGTGTGAACAGATTTATCCTCACAAGCTTTTTTTCCAGCAATACTTCACATGGGGTGGGAAGTCGTGGCCTAATGGTTAAAGAGTCGGACTCATAACCCAAAGGTTGTGGGTTTGAGTCTCATACCTAATGGTTAGAGAGTCGGACTCGTAACCCAAAGGTTGTGGGTTCGAGTCTCATACCGGCAGGGATTGTAGGTGGGGGGAGTGAATGTATAGCGCTCTCTCCCACCTTCAATACCACGACTGAGGTGCCCTTGAGCAAGGCACCGAACCCCCAACTGCTCCCCGGGCGCTGCAGCAAAAAATGGCTGCCCACTGCTCCGGGTGTGTGTTCACGGTGTGTGTGTGTGTGTTCACTGCTGTGTGTGTGCACTTTGGATGGGATAAATGCAGAGCACTAATTGCAGTAAAGGGAAGTCGTGTGAGGAAGTCGTGGCCTAATGGTTAGAGAGTTGGACTCGTAACCCAAAGGTTGCAGGTTCGAGTCTCGTACCGGCAGGGATTGTGGGTGGGGGGAGTGAATGTACAGCGCTCTCTCCCACCTTCAATACCACGACTGAGGTGCCCTTGAGCAAGGCACCGAACCCCCAACTGCTCCCCGGGCGCCGCAGCAAAAATGGCTGCCCACTGCTCCGTGTGTGTGTTCACTGCTGTGTGTGTGCACTTTGGATGGGATAATTCCGAGTCACTTCACTTCACTTCACTTCACATGTTTCTGAAAACATTTTACTGAGCACACTGTGTCATAACTAGGCGTGACATGATAAACATGTAATAAATCATATCTCTTCCACGTTAATGTCACACAGATAGTGATTTGCTGTGACAGAGCTACCAAAGGTCACTCGTTTTCAGTGAGATTTGGCCATTTAAGGAGACCGAGATGCACATTAAACCGCCAACTCTGATAAAATGTGTACACTTGTGCTTTGTCTCAGTCCAACAAGACTGCGTTTTGTCCACACTGTTTTTTCTTGAAATCTTTCTGTGGTCTTAATTTAGACAATCACAGTCAATGTGCATGTAAAGTCCACCAGTGGTTGGCAAACCAGTGGTCCCGCCCCAAATTCAGACCATTGGTTGAATAGATTGTTCAATCAATGATTGGCTTGCTTAAGTTGTGTCTGCACATTAAACTGTAATAAGCGAAAGACAATGTACATTGGTTTTAACACATTGTACATCATTTCCAATCTAGATTTCTGCACAAGCAGCAAGAAGGGTATGCTGAGTAGCCCTGCCCACTTTCAATTCTGATTGGTCCAAAGTCTCTCTCCTCTTATCTGTAAATGTCAGGTTTTTTTCTATTTGACTGATTTAAACAAGATGTGCCTAGCTAAGACACTGTTATTGTAGTGTTACTGTAAACCTGTTCTCCTTCCTTTTCTGCCAATTTAATATTGTGCAATCAGATTGGGTTGAAGTTTTTGCACATACGCTACCGTTCAAAACAGTGGGGTCAGTAAGATTTTTTTTTTAAGGAAATTATTACTTTTATTCAACAAGGATCTATTAAATTGATCAAAAGTAACTGTTCTTTTGAACTTTCTATAAAGACTGGAGTAATGATGCTGAAAATTCAGCTTTGCATCACAGGAATAAATTACATTTTAAAATATTTTCACATAGAAAGCAGATATTTTGCATTTTAATAATATGTGATCCTGGACTACAAAACCAGTCTTAAGTTGCACAGGGATATTTGTAGCAATAGCCAAAAATACATTGTATGGGTCAAAATTCTTGATTTTTCTTTTATGCCAAAAATCATTAGGATATTAAGTAATATAAGTAATATAATGATGTATAAATTTTGAAAAATGTTCACTTAAGACTGGTTTTGTGGTCCAGGGTCACATATGTCAAAATATTACTGTTTTTTTCTGTGTTTTTGATCAAATGAATGAACCATCGGTGAGCATAAACTTATTTTAAAAACATTTTGAAAATCTTTCCAACTCCAACATTTTGAATGGTAGTCTATGTGTATTTATATTTCTGTGTTTCTCTCTTTTCACTCTATTTCACACTATTTTCTGTGTTCTCAGAGAGTATTAGACATGAAGAGAGAAGAGTTTGACGCTCTGCCCGGATGGAAGCAAGTGAACCTAAAAAAAGACAAAGGACTCTTTTAAAAACCTGACTAATTATCACTGTCCATTTCCTCCATGGCCACCGGTTCTGCGCTCACCTCAGCATTTTGACCTCTTTCGGTTAAGGGAGGTGATTGTGCACTGAGAACAGGGTAAGCGGTCAGGTCAAAGGTCACTTTAGGGTCTTCAGATGCACCTGCTGTGGCGTCCGCTTTTGATGTATTTATAAAGTCTGTGGAGATGATGTCTGTGTGTGTCTCCTCACTACATTCATGTATGACGATTCGCAGTCTGTGAGCAGTGCGTAAGTCCATGTAACATCAAAAACAGTATGTTTAGTACATGAAATCAATTCACTCCTCTTCCCATTCGGTCTGATCTGCGATGGGTTTTTGTTGTAATGTGTGTTTATGTTTGATAAGTCTGCTGAATAATTGGAAATTGTATAAACTTTGTAGCAAACAAAGAAATGGCAGAAAATCCTGTGTGATCGCTCTAAATCAGGGGTGCCCAAACTCGGTTCTGGAGGGCCGGTGTCCTGCAGAGTTTAGCTCCAGCTTGCCTCAACACACCTGCCTGGAAGTTTCTAGTATGCCTAGAAAGAGCTTGATAAGCTGGTTCAGGTGTGTTTGATTAGGGTTGGAGCTAAACTCTGCAGGACACCGGCCC
>NW_015556561.1:3497-3991 GCF_001515605.1 Sinocyclocheilus anshuiensis | reverse complement strand
TATTCTATTTAATCATTCATATATTAAATCCAGTAGCTATTTTGTCTTTCCAGTGTTATAGATGCTAACAGGACCTGCTTAAATTGAGGGAATATATCTAAAAATATCATACTAAACATCTGTGAAACCTCATAAAAAAAAGGTTTGTTTTTAAAATCAACCTTACTTAACTATGGACATTCTTGCAGGTTATATTTTTCCTTCTAAAGACTTTCATGTTTCTGTTTTTCTCTAACATATGGTCAAACCACCTCCTCAGATAAAATATACATTTAAATTTAAAATTGTTCAATTTAAAAGTCAAAATGATTCATTTTCCCATTGTCAATAAGTTTAATATTAATAAATTTACACGGCAAATCTGGCACAGAAACACTTACGTGGCAATTAGGGGCCAGTTGCATAGTCTGACATCTTAGTCATCAAATTGTTTTCTTTAAAACTGGACTTTTTTTTTTTTTTTTTTTTTTCAGTTACATAAAAGCATACAGGAG
>NW_015556561.1:0-2665 GCF_001515605.1 Sinocyclocheilus anshuiensis | reverse complement strand
ATAAGTAGCACAGGTATATTTGTAGCAAATACATTGAATACATTGTATGGGTCAAAATTCTTGATTTTTCTTTTATGCCAAAAATCATTAGGATATTAAGTAATATAAGTAATATAATGATGTATAAATTTTGAAAAATGTTCACTTAAGACTGGTTTTGTGGTCCAGGGTCACATATGTCAAAATATTACTGTTTTTTTCTGTGTTTTTGATCAAATGAATGAACCATCGGTGAGCATAAACTTATTTTAAAAACATTTTGAAAATCTTTCCAACTCCAACATTTTGAATGGTAGTCTATGTGTATTTATATTTCTGTGTTTCTCTCTTTTCACTCTATTTCACACTATTTTCTGTGTTCTCAGAGAGTATTAGACATGAAGAGAGAAGAGTTTGACGCTCTGCCCGGATGGAAGCAAGTGAACCTAAAAAAAGACAAAGGACTCTTTTAAAAACCTGACTAATTATCACTGTCCATTTCCTCCATGGCCACCGGTTCTGCGCTCACCTCAGCATTTTGACCTCTTTCGGTTAAGGGAGGTGATTGTGCACTGAGAACAGGGTAAGCGGTCAGGTCAAAGGTCACTTTAGGGTCTTCAGATGCACCTGCTGTGGCGTCCGCTTTTGATGTATTTATAAAGTCTGTGGAGATGATGTCTGTGTGTGTCTCCTCACTACATTCATGTATGACGATTCGCAGTCTGTGAGCAGTGCGTAAGTCCATGTAACATCAAAAACAGTATGTTTAGTACATGAAATCAATTCACTCCTCTTCCCATTCGGTCTGATCTGCGATGGGTTTTTGTTGTAATGTGTGTTTATGTTTGATAAGTCTGCTGAATAATTGGAAATTGTATAAACTTTGTAGCAAACAAAGAAATGGCAGAAAATCCTGTGTGATCGCTCTGAGGTGAGCTGCAATAACCTTTTTTTTTTTTTTTTTATTCAGTTACATAAAAGCATACAGTAGATAAGTTGAATCCCAAAATAAGACGGATTACCCCTTGGCTAACAGCTAGTTGGTTAAACTAATACTTATAACACTGTCTTAACATAGAGGCTAAGTTTATGCAACTGGCCACTGGTGTCTTTACACAGACTGTTTAATGCTGTTCAGAGGTAGCATAAATGCATTTACACACCAATTACAAGTATACTTTGATACTAGGGTCTGTGCTGTGTCAGAGCAGGCACAGTTTAGTCTGACTTTTACGCAGCATTGCGAGTTTACTCTGAATTTTGAGCAGACACAGCCTTAACAGCTGTGTAAAGACCCGGTATGTTAATCTCAGACTTTAAAAGCTTTTCAACTAGTCTTTCAACCCCTCCACATTCACTCCAAATGTCTGGAGCACCATGCTTTAGACCTATTTTTTGTTTTGCGTGCTTTTACCATGCTGGCCTATGTCAGTGATTAATCTAGCGTGACATTTCTGAATCAAACGTGCAGGATTTACCGTAATGAGGTATTCAGCAAGTATTGTTTTGAAAGCCTGTGGTAAAAATATGAATAGAGCCCGAAATGCTGAAGCAATATGCCAAAGTAATAACCATGCAATCGCTCTATTCCACGTGTGATGGATCACTGTGTCCTCTGTGAATTACAGCACGAAAAGAAATTGTATTTAAAAAAAGAGGGGAAACATGTAATTAAAAATATTTATTGTAATGTATTATTTTATTTTATTATTCAGAATATCATAGCTATTTTTGAAAATAAGTTTTTTTTTTAATGTGGAAAAACAGTTTAGCGCTTAAGTAGCTTTGACATTTTGGTGCATCTTGCATTTGCGCTTTGAAGGTGGCCATTAGGAGTCGCTGTCCTCCTTTGAAGTGCTGAAATACTGCCAGCGTTGTTTTAATGTCATTATATATTTTTTAAAAGTTTTAATATTATTGAAGCCTTTTTTATCTAGATGTTGATATTTATTTATTTATTTATAAATAGCTAATAGGATCAAATTAATGTATGCATATATTTTCAGTCATAACTTATGATTGATGTGTGCAAACAATACATCAGTGCATTTGCGCATAGGACAAAATGTTGAGCACAATTATTTCAACGCACTGGCAATTGATCTTCTTCTTCTTCTTCTTCTTCTTCTTCTTCTTCTTCTTCTTCTTCTTCTTCTTCTTCTTCTTCTTCTTCTTCTTCTTCTTCTTCTTCTTCTTCTTCTTCTTCTTCTTCTTCTTCTTCTTCTTCTTCTTCTTCTTCTTCTTCTTCTTCTTCTTCTTCTTCTTCTTCTTCTTCTTCTTCTTCTTCTTCTTCTTCTTCTTCTTCTTCTTCTTCTTCTTCTTCTTCTTCTTCTTCTTCTTCTTCTTTTTCTTCTTCTTCTACATTTTGATCTTTGCACATTTTGATGATTTATGGTGGCCATAAAGAGTCGCTATCCTGCTTTGAAGTGTTAAAGTTCTGCCGGCGTTAATTTATGTCATTATGTTTTGTAAAAAAAATGTAAGCTTCTGCAATACAATTTAATTTTGTAATTACATTGAATTTTAAGCTTCTTATAATGCCTTTATATGCGTGTGTGTGTGTGTGTGTGTGTATATATATATATATATATATATCTGTGTGTGTGTGTATGCATATTAATTTTAAAATTAAAATATATTAATTTTCAGTGTTGGGGAAAGTTACTTTTAAAAGTAATGCATTACA
>NW_015556560.1:0-704 GCF_001515605.1 Sinocyclocheilus anshuiensis | reverse complement strand
GAAATCAGGAAGGGGGCCAACACTTTTTCACACCACTGTATCTGAGTTATCACACACCTGCAGTTGTCGCACCGCAACAGCGTGAGGCTGTCTACACTGGGCGCGATAAAGCGACTGCTGCAAATCATTTGAACTTTGTGTCAGTACGACATAAATAGAATGAGGCAACAGTTTACTGTTGGGATTTGTCGTATCGCACCACGCCACATCCACTGAAGACAGCATCTTATAATGGGTTCTATAGACCAATTTCAGTGGTTGCAGAGGTTTTTTTTTTTTTTTTACTTGAGTTTAGGCATGGGCCGATTACCGGTTTCAAGGTATACCATGATGTCACGGTTTCAAAACGCGAATATATTTTCAGTTATACCGTTCCTGCACTATGCGCTAGTGATGTGCGGATGAGCTAAAACGTCACCCGAATCCGCAGCTTCAAATAAATGATCCACCCGCCAACCGCCCGCACCTGTATTTTTGTCTGATTTAGATAACCGCACCCGACCCGCACCCGATCATCACATTCGGGTTCGTACGGTCATAAAAAACCTGGAAAAGTCATTGAACAGCAATTTCCAGGCCTAGAAAGTTTTGTAAAAATAAATAAACTCAAAAAGTTTTTTGAAAAGTCATGAAAATCTATGTCACAATTCTCTGTATAGTAGAATTATGTTTAACCAGATCCTGAATTTCGTTGCGGGATTGCG
>NW_015556559.1:0-529 GCF_001515605.1 Sinocyclocheilus anshuiensis | reverse complement strand
ATTAATAAAATATAGCATATTATGCACAGGAAAGCAGACAAGCCCGGAATAGCTATAAAGAAGCCAAAACATAATTTAAAGCGAAACTGAAGGTATGGGCTCACGTACCGCTCTCATTCAGCACAATGTTTCCATATTGCTCACGTACCGCTCTCATTCAGCACAAATCCAAATGTTTCCATATTCGCAATGTATTTGAAGCTAAACCATTATTTATTAAATTAAATTAACTGGGCTTTGTACGTTCCAATATCGAAGGGAAAAAAATCATAATGAACAAAAATGTGCTGCACTGGAGTGGACCGGGGCTCACGCGTACGGCACAGACTATAATACAGATTATTTAAATTGACTGTGTAATATTTTATCTGTATTGGTGATTCTATGTTTTATTTTAATAATGAACAGGCCGTTTGCAATGAATATGTGCGCATGAGGCGCCGGCGCGATCAAATCGCTGAAACAAAATATCCGTCACTTACAGTAGGGCATAATTCGAAATTGCAAAGTGCTAGCAGTTTGAAGATTC
>NW_015556558.1:651-920 GCF_001515605.1 Sinocyclocheilus anshuiensis | reverse complement strand
TCAAAAAACACAACTTGACCCCAAAGAACTAGTTAATTACAGACCTATCTGGAATCTCCCTTTTCTGTCCAAGAACACTCCCACTAGTATTTGTAAATATTAAGCCACAAAACGACTATTTAAATATGAATTCTTCGTGTCTCTGTGTTAATGAATGGCGCAGACGTGTGGTTTTGTTTACCACTTGTACTGAAGCGCGCGTGACGCTTGTGGTGATTTTAGCGTCTGCCATCTCACTAAATGAGGACATTAATACATGAACAACAATA
>NW_015556558.1:0-352 GCF_001515605.1 Sinocyclocheilus anshuiensis | reverse complement strand
TTAAGGAATAATCATACAATATTTCTTCAATGTTTTAATTGTAATATTAAATGACCTTTATTTTCCAAAAAATTACATTTGTTTAATTTTCATTACTTAAAAGATAGATTAAATTAATATTTTAAGCCTTAAAAATGTAAATACACAACATAGAATTTCTGAGCAAAAAATCATAAGGCTATTGTAAGAATAAATTAATATTTATTCTTACCTCCCTGCTAATTATAGGACATAAAAACTCTGCATGTAATAATCTATAACACTGTCTAAGACTCGATGACTGCTCTGTCAATTCTTCATCATCAGTTTAGGAACCTAGGTGTGCTATTTGATAGCAATCTTTCCTTAGAAA
>NW_015556557.1:576-2332 GCF_001515605.1 Sinocyclocheilus anshuiensis | reverse complement strand
CTTGAGAAGACCATTGATGATTTAGAAGGTACATCTTCAAGATTTGTTCTGCTGCCTGTAAAGAGTGACTGTACTAATGACAAAATAACAGGAATGGACTTGTGTGCATTAGCAGTTTTGTTGCCTCACTCGTTCTAATTATAACCTCTCTCCCATGTTTTGTAAACCAAAATGGTTCATAGAAAAATGGGAAAATGTTTCGCATGACCAGATAGAGCTAGTTGTCATATACTAACGTTGCTTGAAATGTTGTAGGTGTTGTGTGCATTTCCAACAGATGGATCTTGTGTCTTTTGAAGGACTGAAACTGCATGTCATCTGTTTTTGGTGAGGTGACTCTGACACCTTAGATGTTGAGGGAATAAGCAGACGACACGTGAGAGCATGTATCATGGGTTTCAGTTCAGAGCAACTCTTTGAGTGAGCTTGAAAATTAAACTTGAGCCAAGGTTTTCTAACCAAGATTGCTTGTTGTTCAGACATTGCAGTGAAACAACTGTGATAGTTGAAATTGGTCCTCCATCTCACGGTATTATTTTGTCTTTTTCTGCTGCTTGTTTCGTTCTCTCCGTCTCGTGTGTGTGTGTTCTCCTCTGGGACGATGTACAGATGAGGTGTACGCTCAGAAACTGAAGGGTAAAGCCCTCAGCGAGGAGCTGGATCTGGCTCTAAACGACATGACTACCCTCTAAGCGCTCTCTCCGTCTCCTCCTCATCCTTCTTCTCTTCCGTGTTCTGTCTGTTTTTCTCCACGTGACTGTGAATCGGACATCAGGCGTTGTTGTTCAGTCTGATTTGACGGCTGTCTTTCTCTCCTGTATTTGTGATCTGTAATGGATCGGTCAGCGTTGTGTGTTGTTCTCATGACTGTCCATTCTGAGGTGTTTGATAAGAGTGACTTTCATAATGCTTCCACTGCAGCATCTGTGTCATACGTGCTCGCCGCTGCTTTGCTTTATCCTGCTGCTGTAATAAATGTAAAAATGTCTTCCTTCTGTTTCTTGATTTCTATGTTTATTTTGCATCATTACAGATTTGTCATCCATTTTATGTGTGAAAAGTGGATAATTCAGATTGTGACAACCAGATATGCAGTGAATTCAATCGTTGTGCAGACTAGTGCGCATAAGCACACAAGAACAGACCCTGCAAAAAGCAGGCAGAGCTGCATAGCTACCAAAGACTATGATTGTTTCAGGGAGATAGCGTGTGTGTGTGTGTGTGTGTGTATATATATACACTATATTGCCAAAAGTATTGGGACACCCCCTTCTAATGAACAGGTTTGACCGCTTTAGTAATTTCCATGAGTACAAATCTTAAAGGGGTCATATGATGCTGCTAAAAATAACATTATTTTGTGTATTTGGTGTAATGAAATGTGTTTATGTGGTTTAAGGTTCAAAAACTAAGAAAAAATGTGTAATTAAATTACAGTTACTTATGAAAATGTTAACGATTACAAAGGGGGTTACATTTGAATAATTACACACATCCACATACAGATTTAATTGATTTATTTCCCAAATTGCACTGATTACTATGAGACATATGGCCCTATAATATCCGCGATGTGGAAAACACCGACTGGTTCGTTGAATCCAGTCATAAAAACGGAATTCCTAGCCTAACACGGAAGGAATATGCCACATTTTGGACGAATAAATCAAAAGTACGTCAGTGCACTTGAATCAAAACGCGATATGGACTAGTGTCTGTGAATATTAAGCCGCGAAAAGACAATATATGAATCCTG
>NW_015556557.1:0-285 GCF_001515605.1 Sinocyclocheilus anshuiensis | reverse complement strand
ATATGTGTGTGTGTGTGTGTGTGTGTGTATATATTTATATATAAGTGTGTGTGTGTGTATATATATATTTATATATAAGTGTGTGTGTGTGTGTGTATATATTTATATAAGTGTGTGTGTGTGTATATATATATTTATATATAACGTGTGTGTGTGTGTGTGTGTGTGTGTGTGTATATATACAGTATATATATATTTATATATAAGTGTGTGTGTGTGTGTGTATATATATTTATAAATAAGTGTGTGTGTGTGTATATATTTATATATAAGCGTGTGTGTGTG
>NW_015556556.1:0-518 GCF_001515605.1 Sinocyclocheilus anshuiensis | reverse complement strand
AATTAATGCACATTCACATTTAGTCTAGAACTACAGCAACATCATGTTCACACAGCGCACACAACTCCTCTGCACTTACGATTTCTCCCAGTATGGGGACAGGAGACTTGTCAGTCAATTCTCCCGATTTCTCTCAACATGGGGACAGGAGAGCTTTCAATCAATAAATGGGGGGGAAAAGTAACTGGCGTTACTTATTTGAAACAGTAACTCAGATATTTTCTTGTAAATTAAAAAAGTAATGCGTTACTTTACAAGTTACTTGAAAAAATAATCTGATTACGTAACTCGCGTTACTTGTAATGCGTTACCCCCAACACTGCTTATTGTCATATTAATAATGCATCACTGTATAAAGGTCTTACCTTTTATAAAGGTAAAATAAAGAAAACAAATGTGCTTTCTGCCATTTGAGTTTCCTTTCTGTGAACAAATTAAGCGTGTCAAAAATTAACAGAAACTCGGCATATACTGTATATAGGCTACGTTACGTGTCGCACTGTTTTTTTTCTCTTGTT
>NW_015556555.1:661-843 GCF_001515605.1 Sinocyclocheilus anshuiensis | reverse complement strand
GAACTGTCCCTCATTCAGAAAGCAGTCTGGAGTAAAATGATTTGCTCAGCCAGACATAAACGAATTTAGTGAACGTGAAGTGAAGTGACATGTGGTCAAGTATGGTGACCCATATTCGGAATTTGTGCTCTGCATTTAACCCATCCAAGTGCACACACAGTAGTGAACACACACACACCGTG
>NW_015556555.1:0-414 GCF_001515605.1 Sinocyclocheilus anshuiensis | reverse complement strand
TGCATTGAACTTCAGATCAATCTCAAAGTAAAAGGCGGTACTAAAGTCTGATTTTGTGGTGGATGTGTTCAAATATGATCATCTTAATTCAAGTGATGAAGGATTTTGGAAGTCTGACAGTGTTGAGCACTACTGTAAGGTTAACCCTGCATGGTGTAAATGTTTGAAAATGATTAACTGTTGCAAATAAACATTCATTAGAAATGTAGAAAAGTAATCAAATGTAATCAGTTACATTACTTTAATAAAGTAATTGAAAAGTTACACTACTTATTACGTTTTAAGTAGGGTAACTTGTAATCTGTAACCTATTACATTTCCAAAGTAACCTTCCCAACACTGCATATACACACATACATACATACACGTATATATTATCTATATTCTATATTCTCTTACTTAATTCACATTCTT
>NW_015556554.1:1095-1298 GCF_001515605.1 Sinocyclocheilus anshuiensis | reverse complement strand
TGCAGAAACACTCATGAAGCAAGCAAAACACACGCAACGCGTGCAGGTATCTGTACTGATGCAGAATAGTACAGTCTACCGCATTTCACACAGGCTGCTAGATTCACTTTCGCCAGAAAGTCGTATATGTCTAAGGTTGAAAATAAATGATGTTTATAGTGAATGCCCCTATGAATGGTTTTATTTTTACGATTTCGTTTTAA
>NW_015556554.1:0-720 GCF_001515605.1 Sinocyclocheilus anshuiensis | reverse complement strand
CATACATATACTTCGTAGTAGACATCCTTAACTCCTTTCTGCTGTCTGTTGTTCTGTTGTTGGTGTTTCTTTGTCTGAATATGTCGCTTGTCACATGCTGTGTGGTATCGGCGTTTGGTATCGGGGCATTTTAACGAGTACGAGTACGAGTACAGGAGACCAGTATCGGGTCCGATACCGATACCAGTATCGGTATCGGTACATCCCTAATAAGTACTACAGGTGCTAGACTGCTACCTGACACCGTGAGGCTTTTTAGCTTCCAAATCCGCTGCATTGTTCCACTTAATGACATAATCATTTCCTTTTTTATGAGCCTGACACTTGATTATTGCTAATCATTTTGGTATCATCATAGCAGAAATTAATTGACCTATTTGTTCAGCATGTTATATGGGGGTCCCGTCACTCTTTTTGAAACCTCTTTGTTTCCATACTGCTCCAAACAAGTGACATACACCATGAGCATATGCTGAATCAGTGAAAATATTGGCTGTTTGTCCTTTTGCTAATTGACATGCAGCTGTGAGAGCTTTTAATTCTGCTAATTGAGCAGAACAAGGCTGTACACAATGTTGTGATATCACAGGCACACATTTTTCCTTGTCTTTCTTTACTACTGAATATCCTGTATGATTTCCTACATGATCTCTAAATCTAGAACCATCTACAAAGTAATGTAGCGTCTGGACCAATCAGACACACAATATATATTTTGTT
>NW_015556553.1:0-1145 GCF_001515605.1 Sinocyclocheilus anshuiensis | reverse complement strand
TTCACTGGTATTGGTACTGAATACTGAAATTTTGGTACCGTGACACCACTAGTAACTACAAAAGAACATTTGGGATGTGAGTGTTTGCAGTTTATGTTGTAAAACAAATCATCCAAGTATTTTCAAGCTATGTTCTGAAACATGTTTATTGTAAAGTTTAGTGTATTTATACTACCGTTCAAAAGATTAGGGTCATATATTTTTTTTTTAATGGGGGGTTGAAATTAACACTTTTATTTAGCCAAAAAAAACAAAAACAAAAAACAAGTACAAATTAACTTTTCCATTAAGGGGCAATTTTTGGCCCCTGGAAATCGATACATTTTGAGGGCAATTTTTATCACTACCTTAATAATTGTATCTGTGTTTTCTTTAATGTCAAATACTTGAATTTAACCAATTACTTCAATCAATCAAAATACTTTAAACTGTTGCCAATAACAATTGACTCTTTAACCCTGTATCTAAATTACACATTTAGAAATAGGAGCTAATATGGCTACAATATTATGACAAAAAAAAAACGTTATTGTCGATTATTGCTCTTGTAATAATGATTATTAATGTCAATTAGTAGAATACATAAAACTTTTTTGTGTGACGATTTTCTCTGTGTAATTCGACATAATAATGTGAATCTGTGAAAATATCTTGCAACTCTGCAGTTGATCACACAAACTCCGATCTCTAGTTTGATCTGACGCTTCTGCGCGAGCTCTCTCAACCAATGATTCACCGGAGCTCCGCAAGGACCGCCTCCCGCATTTCCATGCTGCACACGGAAAAGTAAAAATAAATAAATGAATCTGGAAATAAATACATGTGGGAATAAATAAATATAAAAAATAAATAAACGCATGAATAAATACATTTAAAATACATAAATAAATAAATATAAAAATAAATGATAAGATAAGTAAATAAAACTTAAAAAGAATAAAAATAAATACAGAAAATAATACATATAGGAAAAAGGTCATAAAAATAAATTCAAGATTACATTTTATTACAAATGAACTATATTTGTTTTTATCGAGTCGTTTATTTCTTTATTTTCCTGTTATTTATTTATTTATTTATTATTTCTGCAGGTTTGGTCCTCCATACAGGTGCATCTCAATAAATTAGAATGTCGTGGAAAAGTT
>NW_015556552.1:0-592 GCF_001515605.1 Sinocyclocheilus anshuiensis | reverse complement strand
GGCCTTTTAAGTTTGGGCAATAACTCCTGGCAGTGATGTGTTTTCTTGTAGTTGATTCTGTGCTAACTCTAATATTTATTTATTTTATTATTATTATTTTTTTAATGTTGTAGATTTAAGTAGCAAATGAGAATCGCTAAAATTATAGAATATATTTTGAGACAAAGGTATTCTTAATGATTATCATAAAATTATTGAATATATTTTGAGACAAAGGTCTTCTTAATGATTATCAGTTTGGTTTAAGATAATTAAAGCAACAGTTTTTCAATAACTAGAAGAATATGTAAAAGTAAGGTAGGCTATTTGGGGTAAAAGCGCCCCTGATGTTGGGGCGAAAGGCACAATAATTAACATGATAATAAATAGATGGCTGACTTTTCCAATAGTTGACATGACACATGGTTAGATTCAGATGGTAAATATCATATAGCCTATTACGTTGGGTGTCCACCTTAGAGATAATCACCATGTTTATAATGAAACCATCATATTTAAAAATATGATATTAATCATATCATATAATAATATTGATATTAATAATATTGGGCAGGGACACTGGCAAAGGATAAGTATCGCTTTTTATTTCTCC
>NW_015556551.1:0-213 GCF_001515605.1 Sinocyclocheilus anshuiensis | reverse complement strand
ACTGGAGTAATGATGCTGAAAATTCAGCTTTGCTTCACAGGAATAAATTATATTTTAAAGTATATTAAAATATAAGAAAACTGGTATTTTAAATTGCAATAATATTTCACAAAATTACAGTGTTTTCTGTATTTTTGATTAAATAGATACAGCATTGATGAGCATAACAAACTTCTTTAAAAAACATTAAAAATCTTACTGATCCCAAACTTT
>NW_015556550.1:0-802 GCF_001515605.1 Sinocyclocheilus anshuiensis | reverse complement strand
CATTTTTTGAGTGTAAAATTAACAGTCTTCTCCAAAGGCGAGATCCTCTCTAGCACGTCTCCTTTCTCCTTTGTGGAGAGATTACAAATATTGCAAACGCTGGAGGAAAACCATACTAGGTAGGGTTGTGGAGTTACTGATGCTATGAGGTGTTAGTGTACCTGTCCCGCTTATCTTCTTTTTTTAATATTAATACTGCAGAACTTATTACATACAAGCTCAGGGAAAGATGGTTGTATATTTAACAATCATAATGACAAACCGCAGAAAACAAAGATAATGGGTTTGCAAACATCATAGTATGAGATTATATACAGGTGCATCTCAATAAATTAGAATGTCGTGGAAAAGTTAATTCATTTCAGTAATTCAACTCAAATTGTGAAACTCGTGTGTTAAATAAGTTCAGTGCACACAGACTGAAGTAGTTTAAGTCTTTGGTTCTTTTAATTGTGATGATTTTGGCTCACATTTAAAGGGGTCATATGATGCGATTTCATTTTTCCTTTCTCTTTGGAGTGTTACAAGCTCTTGGTGCATAAAGAAGATCTGTAAATTTGCAAAGACTAAAGTCTCAAATCCAAAGAGATATTCTTTATAAAAGTTAAGAGTCAGCCACACCTACCTAAAACGGCTCGTTCGAACACGCCCCCACATATCTACCTTTAAGGAAAATAACTTTCTTACTGTACAATACTACTCAGAGCATGTAGCAAAAATCTGCATGATTAGGGACTCTGGTTATGAGCAAACAATTAACCACCTCAAGTGTGATACAAGTAAGACTTTATTAACTACATAC
>NW_015556549.1:0-940 GCF_001515605.1 Sinocyclocheilus anshuiensis | reverse complement strand
GAAGGCCAGAAGATAAACTGAACAATGCGGTTGAACTGATCTGCAAACCCCTTAGAGGCATGCCTACAAACAAATAACTTTATTTCATTTTGTTCAAATTTGTCAACAAAGTTTTTTCTGTTATTGCTGTTGTTCGTTACCTATGTTCATATGTATATTGACCTCATAGTGTAGGCTAGTCATAATTTATTGAACCTGTTTCAAGAGTTACAATGTTAAGTCTGTTCTGCTACTATAACCTGAGGATAGATCAAACCCTCTATATACTTCTGTTCTCTTATCTCCTCTTGTTACTTCATAGTGAAGTTATCACTTATCTCTCTAATGTAAAGGGAATTCGAGATATTGTAAAAAATGAGTAATCACTTATCTCTCTTAATGTAAAGGGCATTCGAGATATTGTAAAAAGAAAAGCAATATTTTTGTTTTGCAAAGAAATGAAGGCAGATTTTATTTTTTTACAAGAATCCCACTCAAGTGCAGAAGACAGTTTGTTTTGGAAGAACCAGTGGGGTGATGATCTCTGGTTAGCACATGGAACTAATCATTCAGCTGGTGTGATCACTTTGAAAGGCAGCTTTAGAGGGAAAATTCTTTATAACCAATGTGATGTCAAAGGGCATTGGGTAATTTTAGTTATTGAAATTGGCAGCAATATGTTTATATTATGTAATATATATGGATATACACGAGTTTCACAATTTTTCCACGACATTCTAATTTATTGAGATGCACCTGTATATGGATATAATTCTTGTGTTTTGAATCATAATCTGTTGGACACTATAGAGGAAAATGTAAATATTCTCTCAACTAAATTTCCATTGGCAAAGGTAATTATTGGTGGAGATTTTAATATGGTTCATGATAATGCTCTAGATAGATTCCCCCCCAAAGTCTTTAATAAAAATAACAATCTCCAGAATTTTTGCAATAATTT
>NW_015556548.1:612-840 GCF_001515605.1 Sinocyclocheilus anshuiensis | reverse complement strand
CAAATGCGCGCGTTAAGACGGTTTCTGATACGCGCGAGCGCACTTTCTCGTACAGCGCCTGGCTAAACAAACGAGTTATTTTTCGCGCAGTGTTTAAACGTTCGAATACACATATGTGTCAAAATGCCTGTCTCCTCGTCAACACAGTCATATGTGTCTTAAATGAACGTTAATAGTTAAAGATAAAGCATGTGCACTAGTTGGCTATTATGAGATCCTGGCATTATA
>NW_015556548.1:0-351 GCF_001515605.1 Sinocyclocheilus anshuiensis | reverse complement strand
AAGTCATGGGGGCACAGACACTGTTTGGTTACCAGTATTGTTCCAAATATATACGTTTGCATTCAACAGCAGAATGAAACTCATTCAGGTTTAGAACAACAACAATATAACTTAAATTTTTGGGTGAACTATTCCTCCAAAACAGCCTAATATAGCTGCTCTTGCCATTTGTGTCAATAATGTAAATTAAACATTAGAAACAAAATCACTCACTGTCCTTGACTGAATCGCTTTTGTAAAATAATGTATATTGAATTTACACAGTGAAGACTATTCAGTCTATTTGTGGTCTTTATTTTATACAAGATATTTCTTATTCAGTGCTTTAAGTGTTTGTAGGTCAATTTCTTT
>NW_015556547.1:0-539 GCF_001515605.1 Sinocyclocheilus anshuiensis | reverse complement strand
ATATGCTAAGGGATTTAGATAAATCAGGAAGATTACTTACAAAGCAGTGTTTTGTGGTAGAAGTGATGATTCTACCATACTTGTAACAAGGAGTAGAATTAACAGTTTTAGCTATATGAAGTTTATACAAGACTAAATAATGATCTGAGATATCATTGCTTTGCTGCAGAATTTCAACACCATTAACATCAATTCCATGTGACGGTATTAAATCTAGAGTATGATTTCGACAATGAGTAGGTCCTGACACGTGTTGTCTAACCCCAGTGGAGTTCAGAATGTCTATAAATGCTGATCCCAATGCATCTTTTTCATTATCAACATGGATATTAAAATCACCAACAATTAAAACTTTATCTGCAGCCAGCACTAACTCTGATATAAAATCAGCAAATTCTTTATATCTGCAGCCAGCACTAACTCGGATATAAAATCAGCAAATTCTTTAATAAAGTCTGTATGGTGCCCTGGTGACAAACATCACCTGTGTACACTACAAACATCACAGGGGATTTATCATTAACACTTGTTTCTCTGGA
>NW_015556546.1:643-1509 GCF_001515605.1 Sinocyclocheilus anshuiensis | reverse complement strand
GTGTGCATATAGTATGGGATGTCCTGTATAAGAACTGACAATTCAGTTGTTCTACTTATTAGAAACGGGGTCTTTATAGCCCTCTAAAGTGCCATATGGTCCTATATCTCAAAAATGCTGCAGTAAAACGATTTCATATGATGTGTGCATATAGTATAGGATGTCCCTTGTAGGAACTGACCATTGTTTTTTTCTACTTATTAGAAATGGGGTCGTTATAGGCCTATAAAGTGCCATATGGTCCCATATCTCAAAAATGCTGCAGTAAAATGATTTCATATGATGTGTGCATATAGTATGGGATGTCCTGTATAAGAACTGACCATTAATTTGTTCTATTTATTAGAAGCGGTGTCTTTATAGCCCTCTAAAGCGCCATATGCTCCCATATCTCAAAAACGCTCCAGTAAAATGATTTCATATGAGGTGTGCATATAGAATGGGATGTCCCGTATAAGAACTGACCATTGTTTTTTTCTACTTATTAGAAATGGGGTCGTTATAGCCCTCGAAAGTGCCATATGGTCCAATATCTCAAAAAAGCTGCAGTAAAATTATTTCATATGAGTTGTGCATATAGTATGCGATGTCCCGTATAAGAACTGACCATTGTTTTTTTCTAATTATTAGGAGTCTTTATAGGCCTCTAAAGTGCCATATGGTGCCATATCTGAAAAATGCTGCAGTAAAATGATTTTAAATGAGGTGTGTATATAGTATGGGCTGTCACGTATAAGAACTTACCATTGTTTTTTTCTACTTCTTAGAATTGGGGTCATTATATCCCTCTAAAGCGCCATATGGTCCCATATCTAAAAAATGCTGCAGTAAAATTATTTCATATGAGGTGTGCATATAGTATGGGA
>NW_015556546.1:0-428 GCF_001515605.1 Sinocyclocheilus anshuiensis | reverse complement strand
CTGACCATTCATTTATTCTACTTATTAGAAATGGGGTCTTTATAGCCCTCTAAAGTGTAATAATGTGTCATATCTTGAAAATGCTGCAGTACAATGGATTAATATGAGGTGTGCATATAGTATGGTATGTCCTGTATAAGAACTAACCATTAGCTTTTTCTACTTATTAGAAATGGGGTCGTTATATCCCTCTAAAGTGCCATATGGTCCCATATCTCAAAAATGCTGCAGTAAAATGGTTTCATATGAGGTGTGCATATAGCAAGGGCTGTCCTGTATAAGAACTGACCATTCATTCATTCTACTTATTAGAAATGGGGTTTTTATATCCCTCTAAAGCGTCATATGGTCCCATATCTAAAAATGCTGCAGTAAAATGTTTGGATATGAGGTGTGCATATAGTATGGCATGAACTGACCATTTGTTT
>NW_015556545.1:0-801 GCF_001515605.1 Sinocyclocheilus anshuiensis | reverse complement strand
TGTTAGTGTTTCTGAGCAAATGAAGAGAAAGCAAGCCCACATATGGTGCATAGCTTCTTTCCCAGTCAGTTAAAGTTGGTAAATGCAATGTTGAGAGCAAAGGTTTTCCACATGAAAGATGTTTCTTACTCATGAAATGAATTATAATTTGTAATGCAGAAAGACAGATTTGAATGTGTTAGAACGTTTATGCCCATAAAGTTATGTTAGAGCTTATATAAACAAGAAGCTTAGTTTAGTTCCTCTGTGAAATGTAACAATTTATTAGTGCAACTAAGCAAATGAGGAGAATGCAAGCCCACAGATGCTGAAAACCTTCTTTATATTTAAGAGAAAGTTGGTTTATGCAATGTTAAGATTAAACCTTGCCCAATGAAGGATGTTTCTTACATACGAAATTAAATGTTATTTGCAAAAATGAAAGACAGACTTTAATGTGTTAGAGCTTTTATGCCCTGAACGTTATGTTAGAGCTTTAATGCACATAACTGCCATTTTAGAGCTTCTAGGAACACTAATGCACTGTTAGTGTAAAAAAGCAAATGAAGAGAATGCAAGCCCAAATGTGCGAAAAGGGTAATTTCTCAGTGAGAGAAAGTTGGTTTATGCAATATTAAGAGTAAATCTTGCAATTATGAAAAATGTTTCTAATGAAATGAAAGCGTATTTGCAATGCAGAAAGAGCTTTTTCAGTGTGTTACAAGATCCAGAAAAAGCAAGTCATGTTAGAGCTTAATTCAGAGCTTCTTGGAACACTAATGCACTGTTAGAGTAAAAAAGCAAATGAAGAGAATGCAAGCC
>NW_015556544.1:398-550 GCF_001515605.1 Sinocyclocheilus anshuiensis | reverse complement strand
ATTTCCAATCATTAGAGATAAGCAGACCAGTACCTCCACCTCATCCAGTCAGACGGGGGGAGTGGGAAAAAGAGAAATTGGAGAGTGCTGCAGGTGTAGCATTGTCCTCTGGTTTGATCCACGTCTCTGTCAGGGCCATGAGGTTTAGTCTT
>NW_015556544.1:0-280 GCF_001515605.1 Sinocyclocheilus anshuiensis | reverse complement strand
AAAAAGAAAGTAGTGTATTAGTAGACATAGGCAAAGTGCGCAGGTTGTTAGGATTGCGCTGCCTACAGTGTGTGATGCATGGTTTGCGAGTGGTAGTGATAGTTGGGATCTGGAAACACATAGTAAGAATTGGTTATAAAAACTGAAAACAGAAGGGAAACAAGTAGTAAGAAAAGAGAATGATTCAAAAGCGATACTTATGTCCCTTGCCGGTGTACCTGCTCGCTGGAGTCGTACGGTAGAGTCGATGGTCTTTACACTCTTCGGTCTTCACACGAGG
>NW_015556543.1:715-827 GCF_001515605.1 Sinocyclocheilus anshuiensis | reverse complement strand
GCGTTCGACATTATAGATCATGACATACTCATAGATCGATTACAACACTATAAAGAGCAGGCTGGGCAGGCTTTAAGATGGTTTAGATCCTACCTGTCCGATCGCTACCATT
>NW_015556543.1:0-151 GCF_001515605.1 Sinocyclocheilus anshuiensis | reverse complement strand
AGCTAGTTCATGCATTCATGACCTCTAGACTGGACTATTGTAATGCACTGCTAGCTGGTTGTCCTGCATCTTCAATAAGCAAGCTACATGTAGTCCAAAATGCAGAAGCCAGAGTCCTTACCAGGTCAAGAAAATATGATCATATTACCCC
>NW_015556542.1:375-1859 GCF_001515605.1 Sinocyclocheilus anshuiensis | reverse complement strand
AAAAAAAATCTGAATATCAAACCGCAAACTATCTTTACTGCGGTCAAAGACCATTGTGACCATGATGACCGTTTGTTAGGTTCCGATCTGGTTTTGTTTTGGCTGCGATTGTGATTCGGATCCGCTCGTGCGTGGTTACATTAGATTCAGATCTGACTAACGTTACACTTAAACCGAGGCGTGACAGAAAACGATGTAACGGTTCTTACTGGGTTTCCCGGGCCGCGGTTCGGTTCGGCAGAGCTGAACGGCGCCCAGAATCAGGGTCAGGATCAGGCGCACCGCAGTCATCGCGCTCGGCTTCGGTTCGGTTCGGTTTTCCCGTCGCTCCAGCGCAGAACTCTCCCGAAGTTCGCGGACGCAGGGCAGGAATTTTCCCGTCAACTTGAAGAAACCGCCTCACTTCCGCTTGGACAGCCAATGACCGCGGAGCAGAAGGTGACTGACAGGCAAGCAGCCAATAGGAAGAGAGAACGCGACAGCGTTCGACCAATCATGGTCAGACAAATGGAACGCAATTCCTCTAAAAATCAACCCTTTGGGCTACAGAAAGAGTGATTGAGGGGGGAGTGCCACGTTTTAGGAATAACTTAAGGGGTGTGTGTATATAAGGTTTCTAAAAACACTTATAAATGCAAATCTTATATATCAATATAGTGTTTTTGCATTGTCAAAACATTATTAAATATAAAGTCTTTCAATATGATTTGTTATTATACTTAATTTATTTTACTTTTAAAAATAAAAATATGCACATGCATTTGATTTGGAACAGTGATAAGCTTTTTTTTTAAATATAGTTTAAAAAATATTAAATTCATGAAAACTATGAATTATTTTAAATGGAACTACAGGAATGAAATCGTGAGAAATCGTGTTTTTAATATTCTGTTTTAAAATATGCTGAAAATATTCTCGTTCCCAGGTCATCCAAGGGTTTGTTTCTTTATCAGATTTGTTGAAATGTGTCTCAGCAATGGATGCTCTGCAGTGAATGGGTGCCGTCAGAATGAGAGTCCAAACAGCTGATAAAAACATCACAATAATCCACAAGTAATCCACAGCACTCCAGTCCATCAGTTAACATCTGGAGAAGACAAAGGCTGAAACAAGTCCAGCATTAAGACCTTTATAACTAAAATACATAGAGTCAATAATCCATAATAACGCTTACTGCAGTGAAAAAGTGTTCTGGGCTGAATCAGGAGAGAAATCTGCACAGATCAAGCAGCGTTTAAACAGCTCTAAACTAATATGTGGCTGGATTTTGATGTGAGAGACAACAGCAGATGCACTTTTTCACTGGAGGAAGCGTTATTATGGATTCTCATTATCATGTTCTGGCAATACAATGAAGAGAAACATAAAAACGGTTGGAATCATGAGTTTAATGCTGAACACAAGAAAAATCCCGCTACTAAACACACACACACAAACACACACACACACACACACACACACACACACACACACACACACACACA
>NW_015556542.1:0-194 GCF_001515605.1 Sinocyclocheilus anshuiensis | reverse complement strand
AGCTAAAAATATTGATGTAAACTAGTTGTGTACTCAAAGTTTACTACTGTTATACTTAAAGTATACGTAAACGTATACTTTTATATACTAGAAAGTGGGCCGATTTAGTCCCAAGGAGTATTGAAATAGTACAATTACAAGTATACTATTAGTACACTGATATTTGTATACTTGCTACATAAAGTATACTTAAA
>NW_015556541.1:428-589 GCF_001515605.1 Sinocyclocheilus anshuiensis | reverse complement strand
GTCTCTTTTCTCGGTATGGAGTTGGACTCGGTCGAACAGACAGCAAGCCTCATGCAGGAACGTGCTCAGTCGCTGTTGAACTGCTTGAATACATTCAAGAGCAGGATGGCGGTCCCACTGAAACAATTTCAGAGGCTCCTGGGGCATATGGCAGCTACGGC
>NW_015556541.1:0-231 GCF_001515605.1 Sinocyclocheilus anshuiensis | reverse complement strand
GAGTGCCCCTAGAGCAGGTCTCCAGGCATGCTGTGGTTTGCACGGATGCCTCAACCACCGGCTGGGGGGCCACGTACAATGGGCTTGCAGTGTCAGGGGTTTGGACGGGGCCCCAAACTGCACTGGCACGTCAACTGCCTCAGAGTTGCTGGCAGTGCACCTTGCCTTAAGCCGTCTCAAAGGGCACTTATGAGGCAAGCATGTACTAGTCCTGGACAACACGGCGACCGC
>NW_015556540.1:0-503 GCF_001515605.1 Sinocyclocheilus anshuiensis | reverse complement strand
TAATTTAATTTCATTCACGTGTGTTTCATAAACACATAATCCTTTATGTATTACAATCCGAATTATACATTGTTTCATAAACACATAATCCTTTATGGATTACAATCCGCCATCAAAATGATACTTTTAATTATTCTGGCTGCTGTGAGAGAAGGCTATAAACGATCCGCCACCTGCAGGATCCTCACATGCGATAGACAGCCTAGTAGCCGGGACAACTTCTTTATGTTTTCATAAGTGATGTAATGACGCAGCAGCATGCTCGAATTTTCCGCGAAAACCTACCCGTACCACTCAAATTAGAAAACATTATTATAAGCAGACCGTTGTGAATCGGGCTAAAGTAAGGTGATAGTTTCGAACACTGGCTGGTTATGTACTTGCTCAAATATTGATTTCGGGTCATTTTTAACCAAAAAAAGTTACGGACTGCAGCTTTATTTATATTTTTATTTTATTGTGCCCAACCCTGTTCCTGGAGATCTACCTTCCTGCAGAGTTCA
>NW_015556539.1:498-788 GCF_001515605.1 Sinocyclocheilus anshuiensis | reverse complement strand
ATGGTGAGGGGAGCGATACTTCCAGAGTGTGTCGACAGAGACACAATAGATGAGTGGAGCCCATGGTACCGGGGTCTAAACCACCTCAGAGAAAGGGAACGAGGCTAATAACGCATAATCCTTACCATACAGGATTTTAAAAAGTGCGCAAAGCACAAGGTGCACACTTACCACTATGTGGATTTTAGAAAGTGCGCAAATCTTAACGTGTGCACTTACCACTATGTGGATTTTAGAAAGTGCGCAAAGCTTAACGTGTGCACTTACCATAGTATGGATTTAAGAGTTTT
>NW_015556539.1:0-158 GCF_001515605.1 Sinocyclocheilus anshuiensis | reverse complement strand
AAGTATGAAGCCGAAACCCGGCTTATCGTACCGTCTGGACATATATCGACGAGTGAGATAAACACTGCGAGTTGAGAACCCGGTTTCTGAATCCAGCAAAGGGGGTGCTCACTGAGGACCTCCCTAGAAAAAGGACAGAAACACACAGGTCCCGGGAA
>NW_015556538.1:0-925 GCF_001515605.1 Sinocyclocheilus anshuiensis | reverse complement strand
TTCTCAATCGCGATATAACTGTATCATCCCTTCTATTACCATAAGAAGTTATTCGATATTACTGATATCTATTTGTTGAGCCTGCTTGCCTACTGTCCAGCCAAAACTATTCATATATGTCTGCTCATATTCCCAGCAGCTCTCCAATATTTTTTTTACTGGATGATTGGTAAAATGACCTTTAATACCAGTCCAATATACCATTTTAAGCTGAATTTCACGAATGTCTAGTGGTGTTTCACCCATTTCTACCTGCAAAGCTGTCACAGGAGAGGATCTAAACGCTCCACAACATATTCTAAGGGCTTGGTTTTGAATCACCTCTATCTTAGTTAATAATGAGGTTGATGCTGAGCCATATACTAATCTACAATAATCAATTGCTGACCTAATTAATGCACTGTATACCCTTTTAAGAGAATGTCTAGTAGCTCCCCAATCTACTCCTGCCAAGCACCTCAGCACATTGACTCCTTTCTTACATTTATCAACTAACTTCTGAATATGTGACCCAAATGTTAATTTGGAATCCATCCATACTCCCAGATACCTTATTAGTGATACTTGCTCTAATGTTTGTTTATACAACTTTAATTTAACTTCAGGAGTTTTCTTCTTCTTTGAAAAACATATTACCTGGGTTTTTTCAACTGAAAGACGAAAACCCCATTGATTAGCCCAATTTTCAACAACATCTATAGCCTCCTGCATTTTTTGCCCTACATACTGCAGGTTCTTCCCTTTTTAAGGTGACTTGACTTGACTTGACTTGATTAGCCCAATTTTCAACAACATCTATAGCCTCCTGCATTTTCTGCCCTACATACTGCTGGTTCTTCCCTTTTTCCCACAAAGCTCCGTCATCCGCATATAGTGCTTCTCCTATTCCTAATTCAATTTCCCCAAAAATATCATTTATCATTAT
>NW_015556537.1:0-960 GCF_001515605.1 Sinocyclocheilus anshuiensis | reverse complement strand
TTTATTAGGTGTATATAAATTCATAAGCACCATAGTAGTTTTTTTTAATTTTACTTTAACTTTTAAAAACCGACCTCCAATTATTTAATAAACTACACAAGATAAACACCTCCAATTATTTCATCAACTACACAAGATAAAGGTAAAAAAATGTTGGAAAATAAAACAGCAACCCCTCCACTAATAGAGGATTTATGACTTAGGACAATTTGTCCATCCCATTCTTTTCTCCAATCTGTCTCATTTTTAAAATCACTATGTGTTTCCTGTAGAAACACAATATCAATTTGCTTTTGTCTAATAAACTCAAATAACATCATTCTTTTATGACCGTCTCTGGCACCATTTAAATTTAAAGTTCTGATTTTAAAATTTGTCATAATTATTTTAGAGACCAGAGCAAAAAAATAAATAAAAGTTGCCAAAATAACTATTTTTGGAAGAATTTTTGAAGTTAACAGCTTCATCATCCTTGGTAAATTTTTTTTTTGAGTTTGTTAACAAGTTTCCTAAGACGGTAAACTTCTACATCTTGAAAAGCTCCTTCTTTCATTAGATACCTTACATCATTTATGAACTGTTTGCAATCAGGGAAAAAATCTTCAACTTGCACTCCTTTCATTCCCTTTGTATCTTGCAGAAATCTGCTAATGTCATCCGCTCTATACAAGCAAATCAAGTTTTCATTTTGAGAACTAACAGACAGATTTGAACACTGAGACATATTTGAATCAGAGGAATCTCTATCACTGTCTGAACCCACATTCTCACTACCACCATCATCTTTCTTGACTTGTTTAATAGCCTTTCCACAGCTTTTTTTCTTTCTTTTAACCGGGATTTTAAAGACAGATTCTACTTCCTCAAAATCAACATCATTGTCTTCGATATCCATTTCATCAGCGTCTGCCGCCACCACACAAGCGTTTTCAGAATGTTCAGACTGCTCATCGGACATCA
>NW_015556536.1:0-1267 GCF_001515605.1 Sinocyclocheilus anshuiensis | reverse complement strand
TCATTAATTACAGTGTAAATTTTTGCAACAAAATACTTTTTTTTTGTTATCTAAGTTGTATCATAAACTATAGAAATTACAGTGTTTTAGCAGCATGAAGAACTACACAGACAAACCTGGTGTATTTTATGTAGACAAATAAACAACAACACAATTCACATTTGTTTAATAATCAAATATACTGCAGTATGGCACAGTACCTTGAGTAAGTCCAGCGTGGATGAGGGACATCAGCACTAAAAGCAGAAGAAACACAGATATGAAGCGTTTCCATTCATTCAACACAATGCAAATCACTGAAACATGTCTAGAGCTTCAACTGAAAGTGTTTTTTCTGTGTTTTGATGCTCATCCATGAGAACCGATGGTGGAGATTCTCCATCATTTAACATCAACACACACAATCACATCACAGGACTCGTGAACTGATCTGAGGGTTGATTCACTGATGGATTCACTGCTGCCCAGAGAAGCACTTTCAACCACTGAGGTTCACAACATTCAACTCATGACCAGGGCCTGGCAGAGACCTTTGGAGGGGCAGGTGCTCAAAGTATGAAAGGGGCACATGGACCACGGCTTTTAATAGGGCTGTGCTCCTTGTTGATACGTGTATCGAAACGAATGCTTCTGTATTGATACAGCAGCAAATGCTGTGACACAGTTTTGAAAAAGAAACGCAGAACAGAAAAGACCCTTTTAAGTTTAAAAGTTAAAGATTTTTTTTCTTTGCACCTCTTAATTACTTATTAGAATTAGAAACTGAATTATATTATTATTATTATTATTATTATTATTATTATTATTATTATTATTATTTACAGGGTATGGTGGTTTTGCTGTTGTAAACAATACTGTTGTTGTTGCAGAAAAATATTTCTGTCTTATTTAAATAGGCCTATTATTATTATTATTATTATTATTATTGAGTTTACAGGGTATGGTGGTTTTGCTGTTGTAAACAATACTGTTGTTGTTGCAGAAAAATATTTCTGTCTTATTTAAAATAGAATTCTATTCTAATCCTGTTATGAATTTTTTTTTTCCCTTTTCTTTTCATTTTTTTCATTTTTTTTTAATGATAATGATAATAAAAACAGGATTTATAAGTATAATTCGGAGGATGAGAAAATCAGTATAAGACTGTTTTATCAGTGTTGTGATAATTATTTCAATGCACTCTATGTTTTTAAAATAAATACTGTAATAATAATAGTTCAATGTATGAATAGTTTTTAGTCAGATAACATAAAAAGACAAGATCCCT
>NW_015556535.1:1185-1275 GCF_001515605.1 Sinocyclocheilus anshuiensis | reverse complement strand
TTTGTCAGACACTTTTATCCGAAGTGACTTACAGTGCTCTTATTAGAGGGACCCCAATCCCCCAGCAGCCACCTGGAGTAAAGAGCCTTG
>NW_015556535.1:0-693 GCF_001515605.1 Sinocyclocheilus anshuiensis | reverse complement strand
GGTGGTCAGCTGCTTCATCAGAATAAAGCTGCAGAACTGTCTCAGCTGTGTTGAGATGCAGTAGATGTGGATTCACCGTCTGTAAATACATGAATGTTAGAACAATGTTTGAATAAAGCTTTGTTTCATGTGTCGATGACTTGTATTTATTTACTGTCATGGTTACTTTTATTTATTCTTTTACTCATTTATTCATGTTTTCAGTAAATAAAATTGTTTCATTAACTTGTGCATTAATTCATTACTTGACTGAAAATTGAGATGTATTCACCTTGGCTGCGTTTGTCTAGTGTGTAGTCATGCATAGCTATGGCATCACAAAACAAATTACATTTTGCTTTGTTTTACTATATATATATATATATATAATTATTGGTAAGCATTTATCATTATTATTGTTCATAAGTGTTGGGGTGGGCTAGCAATGCATTCTGGGTTAATCTTAATTTTTAAGTAGTAATACTTACATTTTTCAAGTGTAAAATTAACAGTCTTCTCCAAAGGCGAGATCTTCTACCAGCTGATCGACGTCTCCTTTGTGCAGATATTACAAACGCTGAGGAAAACTGTACTAGGTAGGCTTGTCCTGTTACTGATGCTATGAGGTGTTAGTGCACCTGTCCCTCTTATGTTCTTTTTTTTTATTATTACTGCAGAACTTATTACATACAAGCTCAGGGAAAGATGGTTGTA
>NW_015556534.1:16887-21585 GCF_001515605.1 Sinocyclocheilus anshuiensis | reverse complement strand
CTCTCTCTCTCTCCATCTGTGTTCATTACATTCACTGAAACATGCTGCATTCAGCCGGATACTGTATCCCACAATGCAGTGCACTCACAACGGTTTAAAAAGTGCTAAATCACTTTAGTTTTCTGCGGAGTTATAGATTAGCGTGGCTGTGTTCAGTAGGTCATGTGACCGCAGTGTTGCTGCATACAGTTTCATATTCATGTTTTAAATAACATTTCTTTACACTTTATTTGATCAGACTGCCTTATTATTATTATTATTATTTTATTATTATTATTATTATTATTATTATTATTATTTTGTTTTCCACAAAAATGTGACTGCCAAAATGTTTTTTTTTTTGTTACAAAAAAAGTGAAATATCTACTTATTTGACCTTTTTCTTTATCAGTTAATCACTCATTTTAATCATTATTTTCTCCTTTTTGACTCATTATTGTTTTTTTTTATTTATTTATTTTATTATTTTTACAAAAAAAGTTTGTAAATGTGAAATATCTATTTAATTGACTGTTTATTTCTAAATGAATCATAGTCATTTTAATAATATTTTTTTCTCCTTATTTTCTCAGTATTTGATCAAATTGCCAGAGGTTAGTTTTAAAAATACAAAAACATTATTTATTTTTTCTTGCTGAATAAAACATCAGTGCAGTCTTGTTAAATTAAGTAATACATTTAATACAATTTTAATTAATTTTAAAATATAAAAAAAAAAAATTTTCATTTTCATTTTTTTTAATATTTTTGCACAAGTTTTTACACAAAATTAGTCTTAATTAAATAATAGTAGTAGTTACAAAATAAATAAATAAATAAATAATAGTTACAAAATAACTAATTTTTGAGGGTTTACTGATATATCCTGTTGTATATTCAGTTATTAGCAAAATAGATTATTTTTATATTTGGCTCATTATTTTGTCTTGTCATCAAACTGCCAAAACATGTAGAAACAAACAAAGATTTGTTTCTTGCAGAACTAAACGCACTGCAGTCATGCAGATCACGTGACATCAGCACTTATGCAGCAGATACTGCAGACTGTTGTGAAGTGTTTTTAAATGTGCTGAAAGAGCAGATTGTGAATAATAGACAGCTTTCATTAGTGTGACGGCTCCTGAAGCGGGAAGTCTGTCAGCTGTGCTTCATTCGACTGTCATCAGCGTGAGACAGCTGTGTGGGGCCCCAGCAGGTGGTTCATGGGTAAAGTCCTGCTCTGTGTCCCGTGTGTGTACGTGAAGGTCTGGCGGAGCTGGGGACGATGTGCGACCCGTTCCGGAGCTGCTCCATCAGCGAGGAGAACGGCCTGAGCGCGTCCTTCACCATCGCTCACGAGCTCGGACACGTGTAAGTCCCCCGAAAGAGCCCCGCTTCAGTGACACAGAGCCGGATCCGTGTGTGTGTGATATTCCTCTCATGCATGCGCCGCAGCGGGACGACGAGGTCAAAACCAAAGCACAATACACTAACATTTACAGTCTGTCCTCCGAACGCACTGCAACAAATGATGCTGTTTATCAGTATTTTTGTCTTGTTTTCAGTACAAATTTAAAGTTTCATGCATAAATCAAGATGCATTTTCTTGGGTATCAAAATGACATTAAAAGCTCACGCTTTAAGAGAAATGGTTTCTGGAAAAAATGCATCAAAATTAAGTGCCTTTATGCTTAAAAGAACAACACATATCTGCCAGCGGCGTCAGAAAAATACACTGGTTTTCTCTTTGAATTAAGTTTATTTTTCTGACCACATTGGCAGATTTGTTTTTTCTACTTCTAGCTTAAACTCACTTCATTTTTATACATTTTTCAGAAAACAAGACTTAATATCATCAGTCATTTTGCAGCTTAAGCGAAGGGATCTTAATTTAAGAATGTTTAGATATGTTTGCGCTGGAAAACAAGACAGAAATCAGAGGTGATTCGGATCCATTGAGAGTGATTCACGAGTCTTTAACGTTGATCAATTTCATCTTTTGTTTGTTTCATAGCTAAAAGTGCTTTCATTTGGATGTTTTGCAGAACATCTGGCACCTCAGTTTCTCTGTCCGAAACTCGGCAAGCCGTTTGACTCCGTAGAGCACGATATGACTTTTCTAAGCAATAGTTCACCTAAAAATGAATCTTTGTCATCAATTATTCATCCTCATGTTGGTCCAAGCCTGCTCTTTCCATACAACAAAACTGATATAAACCAGGTCTAAAAAATGACAAGACCTCTCTATGAAAGTGCATAAACGCAGTGTGAACATTGTGCTTTTGCGGTCCACTGAAGAAATGTGGTTTGAATGACTCGGGTGTGAATAAATGATGACAGAAGATTCATTTTTTGCTCTGATCTGATCTGCTGTTGACAGTCACACATTACGGCACTAACACATAATTATGGAAATCTGTTTGCACCACGTAACATAATATCAACCTTTTTTCCTCACAATTGTGAATTTATAACTCAAAATATAATGTAATTTTAGCAAAAAAACTCACAAAAGTCTCTTGCGATTCTGCCTTTTTTCCCGGATTTCGTAGTCTGTCTCGCAATTCTGACTTTTTTTTTGTTTTTTTCAAACCTCTGAGTTTCCATCTCGCAATTTATTTATTTTTACTGGAATTCAGAATTTAGATCACAATTTTGACTTTTTTTCCTCCAAATTTGTAGTTCGTGTCTAGCAATTTTGACTTTTTTATTTTTCTTAATTCTGACTTTAATTCTCACAATTTTTACTTTTTCTCAGAATTCTGAGTTTGTCATGTTTCTGTCTTTTTGTTTCCGCCAAGTAATAATAAAAAAAGGATTATTAAAGAGATGGTTCACCCAAACATGAAAATGACCCCATGATTTACTCACCCTCAAACCATCCTAGGTGTGTATGACTTTCTTCTTTCAGACGAATCCAGTCGGAGTTGTATTTAAAAATGTCCTGGCTCCTCCAAGCTTTATAATGGCAGTGAGTGGGTATTTCTTGTCAATAGTCCAAAAGAAGTCCAATAAAGCGCATCCATCCATCATAAAAAGTGCTCCACACTTATTATGAATTAGAAGCACAAAACGAGGATTTGTAAAGAAGAATGTGGGAGGTTTTCGATATAAGCCAAGAGGAGACTGGTTTTCCTTTGCTAAAGTAAGGAAACTTTGCTTCCTTTGCTCCTGTTAACAAACGTTGGTTCTCGCGAGACCAGCATATTCTCACCGGAGCTTACGCTACGTCATCCGCCGGAATGAACGCGCGTACGACAGTTAGCGCAAGCTAGAGGATACGGTTTATAGTTTTAAATAAGGATATTTTTCTTACAAAAGCGCATTGATTTGCTTCAGGAGGCCTTTATTCAGCCCCCGGATCTGTGTGAGGCACTTTTTATGATGGATGGATGCGCTTTATTGGACTTCTTTTGAACACACACACACACACACATCTTTCTCATATCTTCATGTGTGGCAGTGCAGATGTGTGTGTGAGGAGCGTCTGATGAAGCTCTGCTGTGGACTGTGTGTGTTTCAGGTTCAACATGCCTCATGACGACAGTCCAAATATGTATGTTTTATTTTATTTTAGATATATTTAAATTACCAAAAATGATTTGTAAAGGTTTTTGTTTTAGTTAACAATAACGCAACTGAGTTTAGGTTAGGGTTTCATGAAACTAATAATTAATTAGATCATAAAAATGTGAAATTAATATAATAATAATTAATAAATATATATATTTTTAAATAAAAACATTAAATATTTTACTTTATTGTAATATATATTATAACAAAATATTTATTTAAAATTATTTTTTTAATATTTATATTAAAAAACGAGGATTTGTAAAGAAGAATGTGGGAGGTTTTCGATATAAGCCAAGAGGAGACTGGTTTTCCTTTGCTAAAGTAAGGAAACTTTGCTTCCTTTGCTCCTGTTAACAAACGTTGGTTCTCGCGAGACCAGCATATTCTCACCGGAGCTTACGCTACGTCATCCGCCGGAATGAACGCGCGTACGACAGTTAGCGCAAGCTAGAGGATACGGTTTATAGTTTTAAATAAGGATATTTTTCTTACAAAAGCGCATTGATTTGCTTCAGGAGGCCTTTATTCAGCCCCCGGATCTGTGTGAGGCACTTTTTATGATGGATGGATGCGCTTTATTGGACTTCTTTTGAACACACACACACACACACATCTTTCTCATATCTTCATGTGTGGCAGTGCAGATGTGTGTGTGAGGAGCGTCTGATGAAGCTCTGCTGTGGACTGTGTGTGTTTCAGGTTCAACATGCCTCATGACGACAGTCCGAAGTGCCGCGAGGCGGGGATCAAGCATCAGTTCCACGTCATGGCCCCGACGCTCAACTACGACACCAGCCCCTGGTCCTGGTCCAGATGCAGCCGCAAATACATCACGGATTTCCTGGAGTAGGTGCTCGTCACATCTCCATGAGTTCCGGCCACTCTGGGTCCGTTTACATCAATGAGAGTCCAGTTAGAGTGAAAGTCTCTTTGAAAACGTTTGTTGCTTGACTGCAGGAAAATTACACAAAATCCAACTTAACTTGGAATCTGGTTTACATGGTTTATAGTTGGTCGGAGATGGTTTAGGCAGCGTTGCTTTAGTGTTATTTATATACTATTGTAGTATTTGTTAAATATTTTAAATTTTTTAAATATTTTATAAAAATATTAATTTTATATTTTCATTTTAATTTAAGTTTT
>NW_015556534.1:12424-14947 GCF_001515605.1 Sinocyclocheilus anshuiensis | reverse complement strand
AAATATGTATGTTTTATTTTATTTTAGATATATTTAAATTACCAAAAATGATTTGTAAAGGTTTTTGTTTTAGTTAACAATAACGCAACTGAGTTTAGGTTAGGGTTTCATGAAACTAATTAGATCATAGATCATAAAAATGTGAAATTAATATAATAATAATTAATAAATATATATATTTTTAAATAAAAATATTTTATTATATTAAAAAAATTTATTTATATTTTATATTTATTTAAAAGGAATTTATTCATATGAATGAAATGATCAATTCAGATTTTTATTCAGTGTTTTCTGTTTAAAGTCTGTTTTAAACACGTCTCATTGATCTGTAGGAAATTCTAGAAAACCAGTTAGTTTAGGTGATTGAACAGTTGAGTCTGAATCTTAGTCAACTGGTTAAAGCTGGTAGAGCACCTTGGTTAAGATGGTAGGAACTGGTTTATCTGGTTAATGCATGTCCCAAAACACAACTATGACGTGTTTTTCCCAGCAGGCCGTTGGCTTGTGTGTCGATGTGCTAATATCAGACGTCAGTGTTGTGGTTTTAAGGTTAAGACGACCTTTGCTCAAATCCTCAACCGCTCCAAACTGCACTTCCCCTTTGAGACGAGCGCTTCCTGTGCCGCTCTTGTCTGAGTCTGTCTGCTTTCTCTCAGAGAGACGGACAAATAGTCATTTAGTCTCCAGCGTTCTTGGCCCCTCGGCAACCGTAACCCGGGGCGACGCAGCTGAAGGGCTTCCCTTCAAGACAGGAAGTGTCAGTGATAATGAGGTTTTCTCTGTCTGTGAGGCCTGAGGATCAGGGTTAGGATCGACGGGTTATAATAATTTATTTAAATATCAAGTGTTTTTTTTGGGGGGGGTTTGTTGTTGTTGTTGTTGTTGGTATTTTTTCCTCAGTATTTATTCTGTTTCAGCACGAAATACATCACATTACATAAGTAAAAGGGTTTGATCCTCTGAAACTCTAGATTACTGGAGTGTTTTTCTCAGGAGAAGAGCAGCAGACTTCAGCACAACTCTCTGTTTGCTCTGTTTTTAATCTCATTGCTTTGAGAAAATGCTGATGTATGCCGTTTCTTTTCTTGCATTGAAAGGTTTGATCACAAACAGACAGCCGGTGCGTTTGCTGCAGAGCTCTGGTGATTGCTGGAGCAGCGACGTAAAGCGCTGAAAGTCATCCAGAACCGCTCAAGTGTTTGGACTGTCTGTTCAGTTGAAGACGCAACACTCTCCAGTGGCTTGAATCTCATGCGAAAACTCAGAAGAAGCTGCACCAGAACTCTTTACTAATGAACACGAGGCCGGTTGACCGTTGCTTACTGTTGCTCGCTCAGACAAGCTTCACAGAACGTCACGTAGAAGTATATATGGATATTAATCATAAGTGGGCTATATGACGTCTGGCATTGAAAAGCCTTTAATCTGTCATCTGAGCGTCTAATACCGTGGTACTGAATGATTACTGTATTTATATACCATGATATTTACTTGTTTCTCTAAGCTGCCATGGTACATGTCCAAAAACCCTTCTATAATAATAACAGTGCGTAATTTTCCTTAATAAACTCACTTTAGCAACCCGCCCAAATGATCTGCAGGTGTGTGCCAGACAGGTGCAGCGTGACCTGAGCTCAAAGAATATTTCCAAGAAAGTATCTTGGTATTATCAGGCTTTTGGACTTGCATCATGATAAGTCTCCAGCAAGTACCACAATACATACTATAGTATATAAATAACCTCTTAAAGGGATAGTTTCTCCAAAAATGATCTTTCTGGCATCATTTAATCACCCTCATGTCGGTTTTAAAATATTTGTCTGCAGGAAATTCCAGAAAATCCAGCTAGTTTTAAACTAGTTATTAGTTGGTTTAGGCATGTTATTTTAGTGTTATATACTAGTGTATTATTTTTTAATATTTTGAATTAGCTTTTATTTTTACATTTTCAGTTTTCATTTTAATTTACTAGTGCCGTTTTTATTAATATTTTGTGTTAGCATTTATTTTTATATTTTCAGTTTTCATTTTAGTTCATTAAAATGTTAATTTTAGTTTAGGTAATTAGGCTTTTTTTTTGTGTTAGTAATTTTATGTGCTTTTGTCTTTTATGTGTGTGTGTGTGTGTGTGTGTGTGTGCGCGTTTTTGTGACAAATGAGGACATAAATTTGTATAATGACAAAGGTATAACATAGGTATTACAAGGAGAAGGTGACTTTTCAGGACATTACCCCATGTCCCCACTTTTCAAAATGCTTATAAATCACACAGAATGGAGTGTATTGAAAATCTGAAACAGCACAAAGTTTCCTGTGAGGGGTAGGTTTAGGGGTAGGGTTGGTGTAGGGCAATAGAATATACGGTCTGTACAGTATAAAAACCATTACGCCTATGGGATGTCCCCACTTTTCACAAAATCGTGTGTCTGTGTGTGAGAGTGTGTCTGTGTGTGAGAGTGTGTCTGTGTGAGAGTGTGTCTGTGTGTGAGTGTGTGTGTGTGTGTGTGTGTGTTTGTTTGC
>NW_015556534.1:8971-11656 GCF_001515605.1 Sinocyclocheilus anshuiensis | reverse complement strand
AGGACAATAGAATATACGGTCTGTACAGTATAAAAACCATTACGCCTATGGAGAGTCCCCACTTTTCACAAAAACGTGTGTGGGTGTGTGTGTGTCTGTGTGTGAGAGTGAGTGAGAGAGTCTGTGAGAGTGTGTGTCTGTGTGTGAGAGTGTGTGAGTGTGTGTCTGTGTGTGAGAGTGAGTGAGAGTGTGTCTGTGTGAGAGTGAGTGAGAGTGTGTCTGTGTGAGAGTGAGTGAGAGTGTGTCTGTGTGAGAGTGAGTGAGAGTGTGTCTGTGTGAGAGTGAGTGAGAGTGTGTCTGTGTGAGAGTGAGTGAGAGTGTGTCTGTGTGAGAGTGAGTGAGAGTGTGTCTGTGTGAGAGTGAGTGAGAGTGTGTCTGTGTGAGAGTGAGTGAGAGTGTGTCTGTGTGAGAGTGAGTGAGAGTGTGTCTGTGTGAGAGTGAGTGAGAGTGTGTCTGTGTGAGAGTGAGTGAGAGTGTGTCTGTGTGAGAGTGAGTGAGAGTGTGTCTGTGTGAGAGTGAGTGAGAGTGTGTCTGTGTGAGAGTGAGTGAGAGTGTGTCTGTGTGAGAGTGAGTGAGAGTGTGTCTGTGTGAGAGTGAGTGAGAGTGTGTCTGTGTGAGAGTGAGTGAGAGTGTGTCTGTGTGAGAGTGAGTGAGAGTGTGTCTGTGTGAGAGTGAGTGAGAGTGTGTCTGTGTGAGAGTGAGTGAGAGTGTGTCTGTGTGAGAGTGAGTGAGAGTGTGTCTGTGTGAGAGTGAGTGAGAGTGTGTCTGTGTGAGAGTGAGTGAGAGTGTGTCTGTGTGAGAGTGAGTGAGAGTGTGTCTGTGTGAGAGTGAGTGAGAGTGTGTCTGTGTGAGAGTGAGTGAGAGTGTGTCTGTGTGAGAGTGAGTGAGAGTGTGTCTGTGTGAGAGTGAGTGAGAGTGTGTCTGTGTGAGAGTGAGTGAGAGTGTGTCTGTGTGAGAGTGAGTGAGAGTGTGTCTGTGTGAGAGTGAGTGAGAGTGTGTCTGTGTGAGAGTGAGTGAGAGTGTGTCTGTGTGAGAGTGAGTGAGAGTGTGTCTGTGTGAGAGTGAGTGAGAGTGTGTCTGTGTGAGAGTGAGTGAGAGTGTGTCTGTGTGAGAGTGAGTGAGAGTGTGTCTGTGTGAGAGTGAGTGAGAGTGTGTCTGTGTGAGAGTGAGTGAGAGTGTGTCTGTGTGAGAGTGAGTGAGAGTGTGTCTGTGTGAGAGTGAGTGAGAGTGTGTCTGTGTGAGAGTGAGTGAGAGTGTGTCTGTGTGAGAGTGAGTGAGAGTGTGTCTGTGTGAGAGTGAGTGAGAGTGTGTCTGTGTGAGAGTGAGTGAGAGTGTGTCTGTGTGAGAGTGAGTGAGAGTGTGTCTGTGTGAGAGTGAGTGAGAGTGTGTCTGTGTGAGAGTGAGTGAGAGTGTGTCTGTGTGAGAGTGAGTGAGAGTGTGTCTGTGTGAGAGTGAGTGAGAGTGTGTCTGTGTGAGAGTGAGTGAGAGTGTGTCTGTGTGAGAGTGAGTGAGAGTGTGTCTGTGTGAGAGTGAGTGAGAGTGTGTCTGTGTGAGAGTGAGTGAGAGTGTGTCTGTGTGAGAGTGAGTGAGAGTGTGTCTGTGTGAGAGTGAGTGAGAGTGTGTCTGTGTGAGAGTGAGTGAGAGTGTGTCTGTGTGAGAGTGAGTGAGAGTGTGTCTGTGTGAGAGTGAGTGAGAGTGTGTCTGTGTGAGAGTGAGTGAGAGTGTGTCTGTGTGAGAGTGAGTGAGAGTGTGTCTGTGTGAGAGTGAGTGAGAGTGTGTCTGTGTGAGAGTGAGTGAGAGTGTGTCTGTGTGAGAGTGAGTGAGAGTGTGTCTGTGTGAGAGTGAGTGAGAGTGTGTCTGTGTGAGAGTGAGTGAGAGTGTGTCTGTGTGAGAGTGAGTGAGAGTGTGTCTGTGTGAGAGTGAGTGAGAGTGTGTCTGTGTGAGAGTGAGTGAGAGTGTGTCTGTGTGAGAGTGAGTGAGAGTGTGTCTGTGTGAGAGTGAGTGAGAGTGTGTCTGTGTGAGAGTGAGTGAGAGTGTGTCTGTGTGAGAGTGAGTGAGAGTGTGTCTGTGTGAGAGTGAGTGAGAGTGTGTCTGTGTGAGAGTGAGTGAGAGTGTGTCTGTGTGAGAGTGAGTGAGAGTGTGTCTGTGTGAGAGTGAGTGAGAGTGTGTCTGTGTGAGAGTGAGTGAGAGTGTGTCTGTGTGAGAGTGAGTGAGAGTGTGTCTGTGTGAGAGTGAGTGAGAGTGTGTCTGTGTGAGAGTGAGTGAGAGTGTGTCTGTGTGAGAGTGAGTGAGAGTGTGTCTGTGTGAGAGTGAGTGAGAGTGTGTCTGTGTGTGAGTGAGTGAGAGTGTGTCTGTGTGAGAGTGAGTGTGTGTCTGTGTGAGAGTGAGTGAGTGAGAGTGTGTGTGTGAGAGTGAGTGAGTGTGTGTCTGTGTGTGTGTGAGTGAGTGTGTGTCTGTGTGAGAGAGAGTGAGTGAGTGAGAGAGTGAGTGAGAGTGAGTGAGAGTGAGAGTGAGTGAGATTGTGTGTGAGAGTTTGTGTGAGAGTGAGTGTGTGTCTGTGTTTGTGAGTGTGTGAGCGTGTGTCTGTGTGTGAGTGTGTGTCTGTGTGTGAGAGTGAATGAGAGAGTGTGTGTGTGTGTGTGTGAGTGAGTGTGTGTCTGTGTGAGAGTGAGTGCGAGTGTGTGT
>NW_015556534.1:0-4730 GCF_001515605.1 Sinocyclocheilus anshuiensis | reverse complement strand
AGAGAGAGTGTGTGTGTGTGTGTGTGTGTGTGTGTGTGTGTGTGTGAGAGTGAGTGAGTGTTTGTCTGTGTGTGAGAGTGAGAGTGAGTGAGAGTGTGTCTGTGTGTGAGAGTGAGTGTGTGTCTGTGTGTGAGAGTGTGTGAGAGTGTGTGAGAGTGTGTGAGAGTGTGTGAGAGTGTGTGAGAGTGTGTGAGAGTGTGTGAGAGTGTGTGAGAGTGTGTGAGAGTGTGTGAGAGTGTGTGAGAGTGTGTGAGAGTGTGTGAGAGTGTGTGAGAGTGTGTGAGAGTGTGTGAGAGTGTGTGAGAGTGTGTGAGAGTGTGTGAGAGTGTGTGAGAGTGTGTGAGAGTGTGTGAGAGTGTGTGAGAGTGTGTGAGAGTGTGTGAGAGTGTGTGAGAGTGTGTGAGAGTGTGTGAGAGTGTGTGAGAGTGTGTGAGAGTGTGTGAGAGTGTGTGAGAGTGTGTGAGAGTGTGTGAGAGTGTGTGAGAGTGTGTGAGAGTGTGTGAGAGTGTGTGAGAGTGTGTGAGAGTGTGTGAGAGTGTGTGAGAGTGTGTGAGAGTGTGTGAGAGTGTGTGAGAGTGTGTGAGAGTGTGTGAGAGTGTGTGAGAGTGTGTGAGAGTGTGTGAGAGTGTGTGAGAGTGTGTGAGAGTGTGTGAGAGTGTGTGAGAGTGTGTGAGAGTGTGTGAGAGTGTGTGAGAGTGTGTGAGAGTGTGTGAGAGTGTGTGAGAGTGTGTGAGAGTGTGTGAGAGTGTGTGAGAGTGTGTGAGAGTGTGTGAGAGTGTGTGAGAGTGTGTGAGAGTGTGTGAGAGTGTGTGAGAGTGTGTGAGAGTGTGTGAGAGTGTGTGAGAGTGTGTGAGAGTGTGTGAGAGTGTGTGAGAGTGTGTGAGAGTGTGTGAGAGTGTGTGAGAGTGTGTGAGAGTGTGTGAGAGTGTGTGAGAGTGTGTGAGAGTGTGTGAGAGTGTGTGAGAGTGTGTGAGAGTGTGTGAGAGTGTGTGAGAGTGTGTGAGAGTGTGTGAGAGTGTGTGAGAGTGTGTGAGAGTGTGTGAGAGTGTGTGAGAGTGTGTGAGAGTGTGTGAGAGTGTGTGAGAGTGTGTGAGAGTGTGTGAGAGTGTGTGAGAGTGTGTGAGAGTGTGTGAGAGTGTGTGAGAGTGTGTGAGAGTGTGTGAGAGTGTGTGAGAGTGTGTGAGAGTGTGTGAGAGTGTGTGAGAGTGTGTGAGAGTGTGTGAGAGTGTGTGAGAGTGTGTGAGAGTGTGTGAGAGTGTGTGAGAGTGTGTGAGAGTGTGTGAGAGTGTGTGAGAGTGTGTGAGAGTGTGTGAGAGTGTGTGAGAGTGTGTGAGAGTGTGTGAGAGTGTGTGAGAGTGTGTGAGAGTGTGTGAGAGTGTGTGAGAGTGTGTGAGAGTGTGTGAGAGTGTGTGAGAGTGTGTGAGAGTGTGTGAGAGTGTGTGAGAGTGTGTGAGAGTGTGTGAGAGTGTGTGAGAGTGTGTGAGAGTGTGTGAGAGTGTGTGAGAGTGTGTGAGAGTGTGTGAGAGTGTGTGAGAGTGTGTGAGAGTGTGTGAGAGTGTGTGAGAGTGTGTGAGAGTGTGTGAGAGTGTGTGAGAGTGTGTGAGAGTGTGTGAGAGTGTGTGAGAGTGTGTGAGAGTGTGTGAGAGTGTGTGAGAGTGTGTGAGAGTGTGTGAGAGTGTGTGAGAGTGTGTGAGAGTGTGTGAGAGTGTGTGAGAGTGTGTGAGAGTGTGTGAGAGTGTGTGAGAGTGTGTGAGAGTGTGTGAGAGTGTGTGAGAGTGTGTGAGAGTGTGTGAGAGTGTGTGAGAGTGTGTGAGAGTGTGTGAGAGTGTGTGAGAGTGTGTGAGAGTGTGTGAGAGTGTGTGAGAGTGTGTGAGAGTGTGTGAGAGTGTGTGAGAGTGTGTGAGAGTGTGTGAGAGTGTGTGAGAGTGTGTGAGAGTGTGTGAGAGTGTGTGAGAGTGTGTGAGAGTGTGTGAGAGTGTGTGAGAGTGTGTGAGAGTGTGTGAGAGTGTGTGAGAGTGTGTGAGAGTGTGTGAGAGTGTGTGAGAGTGTGTGAGAGTGTGTGAGAGTGTGTGAGAGTGTGTGAGAGTGTGTGAGAGTGTGTGAGAGTGTGTGAGAGTGTGTGAGAGTGTGTGAGAGTGTGTGAGAGTGTGTGAGAGTGTGTGAGAGTGTGTGAGAGTGTGTGAGAGTGTGTGAGAGTGTGTGAGAGTGTGTGAGAGTGTGTGAGAGTGTGTGAGAGTGTGTGAGAGTGTGTGAGAGTGTGTGAGAGTGTGTGAGAGTGTGTGAGAGTGTGTGAGAGTGTGTGAGAGTGTGTGAGAGTGTGTGAGAGTGTGTGAGAGTGTGTGAGAGTGTGTGAGAGTGTGTGAGAGTGTGTGAGAGTGTGTGAGAGTGTGTGAGAGTGTGTGAGAGTGTGTGAGAGTGTGTGAGAGTGTGTGAGAGTGTGTGAGAGTGTGTGAGAGTGTGTGAGAGTGTGTGAGAGTGTGTGAGAGTGTGTGAGAGTGTGTGAGAGTGTGTGAGAGTGTGTGAGAGTGTGTGAGAGTGTGTGAGAGTGTGTGAGAGTGTGTGAGAGTGTGTGAGAGTGTGTGAGAGTGTGTGAGAGTGTGTGAGAGTGTGTGAGAGTGTGTGAGAGTGTGTGAGAGTGTGTGAGAGTGTGTGAGAGTGTGTGAGAGTGTGTGAGAGTGTGTGAGAGTGTGTGAGAGTGTGTGAGAGTGTGTGAGAGTGTGTGAGAGTGTGTGAGAGTGTGTGAGAGTGTGTGAGAGTGTGTGAGAGTGTGTGAGAGTGTGTGAGAGTGTGTGAGAGTGTGTGAGAGTGTGTGAGAGTGTGTGAGAGTGTGTGAGAGTGTGTGAGAGTGTGTGAGAGTGTGTGAGAGTGTGTGAGAGTGTGTGAGAGTGTGTGAGAGTGTGTGAGAGTGTGTGAGAGTGTGTGAGAGTGTGTGAGAGTGTGTGAGAGTGTGTGAGAGTGTGTGAGAGTGTGTGAGAGTGTGTGAGAGTGTGTGAGAGTGTGTGAGAGTGTGTGAGAGTGTGTGAGAGTGTGTGAGAGTGTGTGAGAGTGTGTGAGAGTGTGTGAGAGTGTGTGAGAGTGTGTGAGAGTGTGTGAGAGTGTGTGAGAGTGTGTGAGAGTGTGTGAGAGTGTGTGAGAGTGTGTGAGAGTGTGTGAGAGTGTGTGAGAGTGTGTGAGAGTGTGTGAGAGTGTGTGAGAGTGTGTGAGAGTGTGTGAGAGTGTGTGAGAGTGTGTGAGAGTGTGTGAGAGTGTGTGAGAGTGTGTGAGAGTGTGTGAGAGTGTGTGAGAGTGTGTGAGAGTGTGTGAGAGTGTGTGAGAGTGTGTGAGAGTGTGTGAGAGTGTGTGAGAGTGTGTGAGAGTGTGTGAGAGTGTGTGAGAGTGTGTGAGAGTGTGTGAGAGTGTGTGAGAGTGTGTGAGAGTGTGTGAGAGTGTGTGAGAGTGTGTGAGAGTGTGTGAGAGTGTGTGAGAGTGTGTGAGAGTGTGTGAGAGTGTGTGAGAGTGTGTGAGAGTGTGTGAGAGTGTGTGAGAGTGTGTGAGAGTGTGTGAGAGTGTGTGAGAGTGTGTGAGAGTGTGTGAGAGTGTGTGAGAGTGTGTGAGAGTGTGTGAGAGTGTGTGAGAGTGTGTGAGAGTGTGTGAGAGTGTGTGAGAGTGTGTGAGAGTGTGTGAGAGTGTGTGAGAGTGTGTGAGAGTGTGTGAGAGTGTGTGAGAGTGTGTGAGAGTGTGTGAGAGTGTGTGAGAGTGTGTGAGAGTGTGTGAGAGTGTGTGAGAGTGTGTGAGAGTGTGTGAGAGTGTGTGAGAGTGTGTGAGAGTGTGTGAGAGTGTGTGAGAGTGTGTGAGAGTGTGTGAGAGTGTGTGAGAGTGTGTGAGAGTGTGTGAGAGTGTGTGAGAGTGTGTGAGAGTGTGTGAGAGTGTGTGAGAGTGTGTGAGAGTGTGTGAGAGTGTGTGAGAGTGTGTGAGAGTGTGTGAGAGTGTGTGAGAGTGTGTGAGAGTGTGTGAGAGTGTGTGAGAGTGTGTGAGAGTGTGTGAGAGTGTGTGAGAGTGTGTGAGAGTGTGTGAGAGTGTGTGAGAGTGTGTGAGAGTGTGTGAGAGTGTGTGAGAGTGTGTGAGAGTGTGTGAGAGTGTGTGAGAGTGTGTGAGAGTGTGTGAGAGTGTGTGAGAGTGTGTGAGAGTGTGTGAGAGTGTGTGAGAGTGTGTGAGAGTGTGTGAGAGTGTGTGAGAGTGTGTGAGAGTGTGTGAGAGTGTGTGAGAGTGTGTGAGAGTGTGTGAGAGTGTGTGAGAGTGTGTGAGAGTGTGTGAGAGTGTGTGAGAGTGTGTGAGAGTGTGTGAGAGTGTGTGAGAGTGTGTGAGAGTGTGTGAGAGTGTGTGAGAGTGTGTGAGAGTGTGTGAGAGTGTGTGAGAGTGTGTGAGAGTGTGTGAGAGTGTGTGAGAGTGTGTGAGAGTGTGTGAGAGTGTGTGAGAGTGTGTGAGAGTGTGTGAGAGTGTGTGAGAGTGTGTGAGAGTGTGTGAGAGTGTGTGAGAGTGTGTGAGAGTGTGTGTGAGTGTGTGAGTGAGTGTGTGTCTGTGTGAGTGAGAGTGAGTGAGAGTGTGTGTGAGAGTGAGTGAGAGTGTGTGAGAGTGAGTGAGTGTGTGAGTGTGTGTCTGTGTGAGAATGAGTGTGTGTCTGTGTGTGAGAGTGTGTGTCTGTGTGAGTGTGTGTGTGTGTGAGTGTGTGTGTGTGAGTGTGTGTCTGTGTG
>NW_015556533.1:0-477 GCF_001515605.1 Sinocyclocheilus anshuiensis | reverse complement strand
TATATTCTATTTCCTTTTTTGCCATTTAACATTTGTCACTTTCACTTTCACAATACTTCTGTACAATACTTTTCCAGTCGCTGCAAATAAATCAATTTTCTCATCAATTTCCTTCTTCAACAAAGGATTAATGTAATTTGATGAGTTAAAATCAGGTACAATACATATATCTGGAAATAAATCTTCATAATCCGGAAATAAACATTTCTTATTGTACTCCTCAAGTAAATTTTTTTCTTGTGAATTCAAAACCCCCTGCAGTTTATCTAAAAAACGTTTAATAAATCGTACAGACTTTACTTTTAAAAAGATTGAAACTGTTTCTACATCTTTAAAATCAGGACCTGCATTATTTATAATGTGTTTCAATTGTAGAGATCCACTCCTGTAAAGCAAATCCTTAATACCTGGTATGTCTTCACCAGAAACATTGAAACGTGCACCGAACACAATGGGCTCCTCAAGAAGCCAGTACAA
>NW_015556532.1:660-833 GCF_001515605.1 Sinocyclocheilus anshuiensis | reverse complement strand
GCTCTGCTGCACCGGAAGGGAGAGCCCTGTCCGATACGGAAAAAGTAAATGGGGCTCAAAATATGGATGGAGGGCTCTCACTGCGACCGAAGGGAGTCGCGGCTCTGCTGCACCGGAAGGGGGAGCCCTGTCCGATGCTGAATAAGCCATTAGTCTCAAAACGACAAATGGAG
>NW_015556532.1:0-108 GCF_001515605.1 Sinocyclocheilus anshuiensis | reverse complement strand
GCAGCGGCAGTATCAAATGAGCAGGGCACTGCAGCGGCAGTATCATATGAGCGGGGCACTGCGGCGGCAGTATTGAATTAAGCAGGGCACTGCGGCGGCAGTATCAAA
>NW_015556531.1:456-1184 GCF_001515605.1 Sinocyclocheilus anshuiensis | reverse complement strand
AGTTATCATTAGCTCATCAGTGCTCTATTTTACAGTATGACATGCTAACAATTAGAAGGTGGTGGTGTATGCTTCTGCTGAGTAATTATCCATTGAAGCAAGTCAGATCAAGTTGTACTGTATGTGAAATGTTGCCAACTTATCTGTAAACATCAATTTAACAGTTTCAATTAAATAGTACAAAGAAGTGTTTTTATGATGGCGCATATTGCTGCCACATGTTATGTTGTTTTATGATATAATATGTTGTTTTTATGATATGTCGTTTTAATAAGAATTGTAATTTTAACAACAACTCGTTATTAGAGAAAAGATGTCATTTATACAACATAATCGAGTGGACAAAATAAATGTCTGTGGCAGCAATGCGCTACCGTACGTTTTAACTATAACGTGCAAATAATTTCATGACATATTTCAGTCTAAACCTGAGAATTTCAAATCTTCTTCTGTCATTAAGATCAAACTCTCTTCATAAGCTCTTTATATTTTAAACATTTGAAGGTCAGACGCGGAACGAAAACAACTCAGAAAAAAGAGGAGACTAGAAAGAGCAGGTATGGGTTCTACTTTAATTCTTGTACAGCACAATTAACAGGGTTTTGACATTGATGCTACCCTTATTACTCTCCAATTTAGAGGCAATGGAAGCCCCCCCACCTGTTGATTACTTGACCAAGGTAAGCACAGTATAAAATCCTGTATATCTATCAGTTTCCTTTTTTAAT
>NW_015556531.1:0-153 GCF_001515605.1 Sinocyclocheilus anshuiensis | reverse complement strand
GTGTACTGTAAAAAGTATTTGAGTGTCTGTCTGCTCATCAATCTGTTTTTTGTTTTTTTCTGGTAGACTGTATTGCCCTCAACTGTAAAAAAAAAAAAAAACTTCAATCTTTCAGGCTATGCTTTCTCAAGCCAAACCAACCTAAATTTTGAC
>NW_015556530.1:1113-1254 GCF_001515605.1 Sinocyclocheilus anshuiensis | reverse complement strand
TGTCAATACTCAATAAGTTACAACGCAATTCAGAAATTTAAAAAAGAATTCCTTTACTGGTCGTTTTGAAATGTCAAACTTTGTCCGCAATTGTTAACCACCTCAATCTGTATTATATTTTAGGGATTTAAAAAAAATCCC
>NW_015556530.1:0-163 GCF_001515605.1 Sinocyclocheilus anshuiensis | reverse complement strand
TTAGCTGTCTATTTGATGACTAGTCTATTCTTGGGCTATGGTTAGACGTCTATTACATTTTCACTGACAGCCCAAATTCAGCCTTGTTTTAGCCTAGACCAGTGTTTCCCAACCAGGCTGCCGCGGCACCCTGGGGTGCCGTCTGTCGAGAGCAGGGGTGCCA
>NW_015556529.1:2145-2383 GCF_001515605.1 Sinocyclocheilus anshuiensis | reverse complement strand
GTGTAACCATGACAAAATATTGTTATTAAACCATTTCAATTATTAGTTATGAGCTAACTAGTCTTAATTTAACATTAACTTTGAAGTGCTACCTATTGCAATACAATATATTCACTCAATAGCAACGCTCTCCCACATATTTAGCTATTCTAACTGCGCTTATTTCCGTCGTTGGTATAAGTGGCAGTGGGTGGTAATAGACTAGAAATGTACAGTTTTATACCATCGTGCTGATAAC
>NW_015556529.1:1786-1998 GCF_001515605.1 Sinocyclocheilus anshuiensis | reverse complement strand
AGATGTAGGTGACTTTGTTTCTTCAGTAGAACACATTTGATGATTTTTAACTTTAACCGTTGCAGTCTATCAGTCGTATAATGGATGGCAATGGTAACAAAATCTATGAGAGTAAAATAAAAACATGCACAGACAAATCCAAATTAAACCTTGCAGCTCGTGACGACTTATTGATGTCCTAAGACACGAAACGATCGGTTTGTGCCAGAAAC
>NW_015556529.1:0-1664 GCF_001515605.1 Sinocyclocheilus anshuiensis | reverse complement strand
CGGTGCGTGAGGGGTGTACGCTCTCTGGCGTATTTTACGCAAGCTCCGGAAGTGATCTCTTGCGCGTATACGTCACTCATTGTTTACACAGTGCACAGTCATTGCGGTGTTCCCTGCCACTGTGAAGATTTAAAGATATTTAGACATACAGGTCATCACAATGGAGGACGATTTTGATCTGTTAACAGACCACGTGGATTTTTTTTGCCCAACCATATTTATTTGAACCAGAATACTCCGATCAAGAACTGCACTGCAGCAGCACATCTTCAAGCCTCAGAGAGACAGAGATCTCTTCAAAAGTGGTGGTGTTCTTGTAGTAAGTGTTGTGAGATGCCAACAGAAGTGGAGAGCATCTGTTGTCACGAATGGAACATAGCAATGCCACAACTACAAGACGCCGACGAGGACATTGCCGAGGGTGTCCCATCACACACCTGCCTGACTGAAGATCCAGACTTTTTTCCGCTGTTGAGCCGCAGCGTTTTGCACGTTGTGTTTAGCTTGCCAAGTATAAACTGGAGGCGACGTCCAAGGCCAGAGGGACCCAATGGCACGCTGTCAATAGAGTGAGTAATGTGTTGTATTTGTAATGTTATTGCAACGAAATCTCTGTGTCTCTGTAGTAAAACCATGGTTAACCATAGTTTAAACATGGTACCTGTAGTACAACAGTTGTTATACAAATGGAAGTAAACCACTAAAAAACTTGTAATGTTATTGCAACGATTACAGGGGTGCATATGAACAAATGAGTTTATTATAGTGTTTGCCTTATATTTCAGTCAGTGCAGGTTGGTGGCGTATCGTGTGGTTTTGGAGTGGATGCTGAAGGGGGAATATCTGGGCAGAAGAAATAGAAAAGTTTTACCCTCTTGTGTGGTGAAAGCCATCCGCGAGAAATACCCATCCCCCTCTGGACATTATGTGGGCTTCACAGAAACAGAAAATGCATTTGGAATGTTGTAGAAATTTGAATTGAACTCTTATAATTTGTAACTATGTTCTATATATTTTCAATATTTATTACTTGTAAGCCTATAAAATGTAAGCCTTTTTCTTATTTTATAGGCATTACCATTTATCGATTTATGAGCAATCAATTACTTTTATTTTTGGCTGGTGTCATTATAATGTAAATTTCAGTTGTCTTTGAATTCCTAAAATAAAACAAAATTGTCAATACATGTTATTTTCTATGTGCAATACTAACAGTCTGTACTTATAATGGTTTCATTATATAGAGATAGACAGACAATTAGAATAAAGAGTGAACATTACACATTACATGAAAGCAAGTATTTTACCAGTTTAATTTTCTTTATCCATTGATTCACAAATGAACAGTTATCAAATTACTGAAAAAAAAATGTAGTTATAAACCAAATTATAAACAACTTAAAACCTATTATAAGTAAATAAGGAACCAAATGCAATACGATGTTTAATAGATAAATTATAATTTAAATATCTCAATTACTGAATTTTTCCTATAAGCTTTTTGTTACATACTCCTCATTTAGTTATTTAACAGATAGATTGACTTTTGGATACTACTGTAACAGGCAATGTCATACATCACACACACGCCCCTAAAGAAAACCACCATGCAATGTGGAACTTCGTAAAGTTAACCTACACTGTTGTCGGTCTGTAAAAAACTA
>NW_015556528.1:760-1497 GCF_001515605.1 Sinocyclocheilus anshuiensis | reverse complement strand
ACAATTTTGGCACAGCGGCCCAAAAAAACAAACAAAATAAATAAATAAAACCCCCCCCCAAAAAAAGTACAACACATAGTGAGGGGATATTTGTATTATTTGTTAATAAACCAATGTTTTCTGAGTCAATGTTGCAAAAATTAATTTGACCAACCTGACTCGCCATCTCCTCATTGGACGTGCCTTTAGAGAGAAATTCATCTTTAGGGATTACATAATGAAAGAGGTTTTGTTTTCGATTTGAATTATTTCGTTTTAAAATAGTAATTTAAAGCATTCTGTTTGTTTTCCTTGCTGTACAAAAGCACAAGGTTTTGTTGATATTGTGAGTTCACACAAATACAAGTAGACCCTTTGCAGTTCCGAATGATGTATACTCTTACCTTTATGAGCAAAAATTACGGCAGACCAAGACGACAGAAAGCGCATCCTGTTTGTTTTCCTTATTTTACAAAAGCACAAGGTTTTGTTGATATTGTGAGTGCACACAAATACAAGTAGACCCTTTGCAGTTCCGAATGATGCATACTCTTACCTTTATGAGCAAAAATTATGGCGTATTTTTTAGTTTCCACTGTTATTCAAAAAAATGCAAGTGATCGCGCTGGCAACTTCATGTCCTGCAAAGCCTGCTTTAGTTTTATATCCAAACGATTGGATATGCGCCTAACAGCGCTCATTTATCTAGGTTAAATGTTTAAATTAATACTGTGAAATGCATGAAGTGTTTTAGGCCT
>NW_015556528.1:0-552 GCF_001515605.1 Sinocyclocheilus anshuiensis | reverse complement strand
AAAAATAAATATGACCACTTTGCCATTAAAAAACAAACCTGAACTATTTTAATAGCTGTGTAATGGGGAAGAGAGATGTATGCACATCACTAAGCACTGAAATATAAAACAAATAGAAAAGGAAAGCGTTTTTTTAAATAATAATTAAACAATATAAAACAAATATATATATATTTTTATAATAATTAAACACTGTGTCGTCAGAGTTGGTATGTGGCTTTATCAGACACTTGAACTTAACATTTGATGAAAATCAAGCTCAAATGGAGTTAACAAGGTTTTTGACCAGCGAATGACGGAGATCTGTGTTTTGTCTGTCATTACAACGGCCGCATATGAGACAGCAATTGCATCGCATTATATAATCGCTTTCATCAACTATAACATTTATTGTAACTATATGTGCGCTTAGTTTTTCATGTCGTTTAATACACTTGGCCAAAATCTCATGATAGACGATGAAGCGCTATATGCACAGGATATTTAAAAAGCCTACAAAAGTAGCCTATTACAACTAGACGGCAAAAGCTATTCTCCGCTCTTCAAACACAC
>NW_015556527.1:440-518 GCF_001515605.1 Sinocyclocheilus anshuiensis | reverse complement strand
CAACATTGCGACCGTTGCGTACATCAACCACCAAGGCGGTCTACGGTCCTGTCGCAAGTCGCCCGCCTTCTCCTCCTC
>NW_015556527.1:0-430 GCF_001515605.1 Sinocyclocheilus anshuiensis | reverse complement strand
TGTCTATGATCACGTCGCATGTCACAGCTCACCCGCCATCTCCTCCTCTGGAGTCAGACTCAAATCACTGCGCGCCATCCACATTCCGGGGGAGCTCAATCGTGCAGCCAATGTGCTCTCAACACAGCTCACATTCCCCAGAGAATGGCGACTCCATCCCGAGATGATCCAGCTGATCTGGAGTCGATTCAGGGAAGCCCAGGTGGACCTGTTTGCTTCCCGCGAGTCCTCCCTCTATCAGCTGTACTACTCCCTGACTGAGGCCCCCTTCGGCACGGACACACTGGCACACAGCTGGCCTCGGGCTCTTCGCAAGTATGCGTTTCCCCCAGTGAGCCTTCTCGCACAGACACTGTGCAAGGTCAGGCAGGACGAGGAGCAGGTCCTCTTGGTAGCGCCATACTAGCCCAGTCGGACTTGGTTCCCCGAA
>NW_015556526.1:0-541 GCF_001515605.1 Sinocyclocheilus anshuiensis | reverse complement strand
TTTTTAACTCCATGTAGATCACAAACCTCTGAAATTGGTTGATAATTGTAAATGTTATCGTGTTTTTATCCGGAAAAAACCGCAGCTCCTCCGTTTACCTCCATTCATTTTTAAGGCAGTCTTGCCTTCACAAACATGGCGGAAGCGTTGACGTATTGCAGCAACGGCTCAAAGCGGCCAATGAGGAGTCTAGGTATTTATTATGTCTATGTGACGAACTGCTGGACTAGCAGTAGTTAGCTTGTTATATGAACACTACCTTACTACCAGTGTTGGGCAGTAACTAGTAACTTAGTTACTGTAATATTACTTTTTGCAGTAACTAGTAGTATAAATAATTACTAAAAAGCTTTCAGTATTAATATTAGTTACCATCCATAAAACAGCTTAGTTACTTAGTTACTTTTGATATTTTTGGTTCAATCGGACTGAATTCATTCCGATTGATGAATCTGAATGTAGTGTTTACATGAACGCTGATTTTTGATTTTTTTTGTCATGCGCACACTGCACAAATATAGAGTTTCTCACTGTTTGCACA
>NW_015556525.1:286-1164 GCF_001515605.1 Sinocyclocheilus anshuiensis | reverse complement strand
ACTTCCGGTCATGGATTCTAACCAAACTCCAGCGTCTCTGTTACAAATACAAACATACTACCATGAATTGCAATTTACTGTAAATCAAGCGTAGCATTAGTTCTGGCAGGTCACGTTAGTCAAGCTCGCATCAGCTGATCCCCATCTACCTATCTGATCCCCATCAACCTATGGGAATACGACACCTATCTAAGTATTCATATATAAGGTCCCTCAGTATTATCAGCAGTTTTCACATTGCTCAATAGCTAATTAAATGGTGAATTCGGCAGGCAAAACACCATCAGCAGGAATCGGGAATTTAGTGAGTGGAATTCATTTCCCCAATGGACTCACCTTTGATTCATTCAAGTTCGTTAATTTAAACACGTGAATTCACCGCATTGATCATAAGCTGCCTGATTCGGAAGTAACTGAGTTAGCATTACTTCACGCATCGCTACATTATTGACATGGACTCCACGAGTTATGTAACTGACTCAAGAACAAGTTCAGATGGGAACTTCATCCCCAAGAAGGATATCAAGTGATCAAGCATCCCCGCCACAGCTGCTTTGTTTTACTCTCTCGAATGTCTTCACAAGCTAAGTTCCTTTTAATGCTCTCAGGTTTGGCAGCATGCGTGTTGCTAAGGCTATCTTTCTTGCTTAGGCTCATTTAGTTGTTTTCAGTTACATGCTTGTGTTGTGCTAGTTTGTGACCTATTGGCAATGTGCGGTACTTATCTGTTGTCATTGGTAACACGCTTGTTGCTGCATATGCTGCAATTAAAGGGGGGTCTAATGCTATTTCATGCATTCTGAGTTGTTTACACTGTTAAGAGTTGGATTCTCATGCACGCGCGCGCACTCAGCGCCCCGAGCGAGAGCGAGCCGCTC
>NW_015556525.1:0-234 GCF_001515605.1 Sinocyclocheilus anshuiensis | reverse complement strand
GAGAGCCGCTCTACATGGTTCATGGTTAACTTATTGAAGTCATCGGCAGTGCTGCAGTTACTTGCTTGAGAAGACTGTCTCTAAAGATGTGTTTTTGGATGTGAGGAAAAAATAACCTTCTTCAGTGTTATGTGAACAGTGGATGCAATTTGTTTTTTCCAGGGGAAGCAACGAGCGTGTTTGTTGTTGCCGTCACTTCGGTGATGAATGTTTTATAACAAGGTACATTCTGAC
>NW_015556524.1:1995-4131 GCF_001515605.1 Sinocyclocheilus anshuiensis | reverse complement strand
GCAAAAATAAAATGCCCTGTAAGAAATTTAGTTTTTAATATTTATCTCGTGATAGTTAAGTAATGTCTAACTATATCAAGAGTGTTGCTTTCCCAAATGTCAGCGCGATCGCAAATGAATTGATTTTATATAACAGCTCAACAAACAAGACGCTAGTATTAAGTGTGTTATATTAGTCACAATGCTGTCTGTTTATCTCTGTTTTGGCAAGAAAAAGTTTTTAACAAAGCCGAAGTAAGACCAATTGTGTGTCTCCGAGGCAGCACTGTGTATTTTGTTACTGAATTAATCTGTGTTTTTGAACAAATTATTTGAGTCAATGATTCAGTGGCCGAATGAACGAATCAGCCGTTTTGAATGAATGAGTCAATGGATCACAAATTAAGACGGAGACTTGCTGCCACCTACTGGCGGCTTTAGTGTCATATTTATTTATCCATGACAGGCTTAAACCAGCCAAGGTGCTATCTCAAAAACACACTCTGCAAAATATGGTAATTATCACTATCAAAAAAAAAAAATGACATTTTGTGTCAATATTGCACACCCCTAAAATAACCAAGCATCATCTTTAAACAAAAGTTGTCCTAGAGTTTTTTTTTTAATTATATTGTAGTTTGTATGGTTAATATTAATGTAATTGTGAGCAAACTAGGGTTTAACAAAAGGTAATTCGGCCCGCACAAGGGGACATTTTCTCCGATCCGGCCCTCAACCTTAAATGAGTTTGACACCCCTGGTCTATGGGGACATTTGCGTATCTCCAAAAAAACATGGCTGCCATTGGCCGATGAAGTTTAAGCACCTATTAGACAAGGTTAATGGAGGACGATCGGGACAAAACTCTGTGGGCCTGTTTGACTCAGCCCCAATGGTCTGTGAGAAATTTGAAATAAAATCGGCCACTGGGGGGGCAGTATCTCATTTTTTGAGGGCATAAACGATTGTACATTGCACGGTTTTCCGTACATACATGCAATATTTGTATCGTATGATAGACCTCCTCGTTCCGAACAACTTTGCCTCTAGAACCACTGCTGTCAATTCAACCATTTTTTAAATGATTGAGAAGATGTGAAAAACCTACTTTTGTGAACTAGTCCTAGGGTTTTCACCCAATCTGGAAAAAAACAACTGCAGTGCAATTCTCTGGACTCTCTAGGTCAATAATTATCAAAAACATGCTGAAATGTACCCTTTGTGAAGCTATAACGGGGTCCTTTAGAAAAGGGGCCTGTCCAAATATACCCAAAAGCCTATAAAGCCTAAACGAAAACTCAAAGCTTAATGAAACCCGCTGAGCACATGCGACTGGTGATTCTAAACAAGCATGCAAAGTTTCAGGCAGATCGGACCACAGCTGGCGCTATAACAGTCATAAACGTCTAAAAACATCATATTTCTATGATAAATCACCTGGATTTGCCAAAAATGCTTTTTAAATAATTGATTTAGGTGGTTACAGGCTTGCTAAATAATATGTAATGTCTTCTTCCTTATGTGCTTAAATGCCTAAAGCGCTTGGACCCCGGTAATCGCTGCTTGCAGCTATATTTTTATTTACAATTTATTAATATTCATGATTTTTATTTATTAGACAGTCTTCTGTATACATAGTTCTAACTAGTCAAGAATTGCAGTCTGATTTCAGATATTTTATACAAAGATGCTAAACTGTATAGTTGCCTGCTGATTTCCTGCATAGAGCATGGAGTTATACGAGTCTCATAAAACTAGTGCAGCTATTTCGTCTCACATAAAATAATTTTCAAGTCACTATACAATGTAGTATAAAATACTATAACATTTTAAACAATCTGAGAGTGTCACACTTTGCTTACGGGAGGAACGAGGAGACGAGGAGACATGGAGATTTCACAAAACGAGTCTTTAATAATCCAACAGAGAGACAAAGCACTCAAGGAAGAAGTTCAAAACCCCAACAAGAAAACATGAGGCAGACAACACATTTATACTAAACTTAACGAGGGACAGACAGGTGTGGGGAATCAACTAATCATTAGACAACAAGAACAGGAACATGACCAAATAAGGGAACACTGAAACAGAAACGGGCAAAACAGGTCCATGATCCTGACATATCGCCCCCCTCCCGGAAGGCACGTCCTCGCGCCG
>NW_015556524.1:0-1898 GCF_001515605.1 Sinocyclocheilus anshuiensis | reverse complement strand
CATCTGGGAGGGGGCCGGCAGATAGAGACCAGGGAGGTGACGAAGGAGGGAGGAGACAGGTGGGGCCCGGAGCAGGAGGAGCACAGCAGGACCCAGGCCACAGCCATAACGGCGGCCCATGGTGGAGCCGACAGAGGGAGGAGCCATGGAGGTGGAATGGCCGCCGACTCCAGGGGGCCAACCAACAGTGGCGGAGCAGGTGGTGGAGGAGCTCGAGCTGGAGACGGACCTCATGTGAATTCAATTTAGTTCTCACTGTCTTGTCAGTTGGAAATGCTTACAGGTCAGCTACCTGATCAAAGTCTTAAAAACCCCTTTCATATTTGTCATTTGGCAGTGATACTTATTGAATCAAAATTGTTATAAACTGAACAAGAACAGACAGATTTCACAATTCTATCACCATATAAAAAATACTATTGCTCAAATTGCCAAATATTCATTAAAAGACATCCTCAGTTTCTGTAAAACAGTATACATTATCAAAAAGCCCTGTCAGTGTTCACAATAATAATATTAATTTGATTTGACTTGACTTGACAGGTGTTCATAAACAGTTCCATAGTTCATATTACAATTTTGTTGTTCATAACATTAATTTTAGCTGCTATATTTAATTTCATTAGAACTAATTGTCACTGTATTCCTCCATCAACTGGTTAGCCAGAAGAGTCAAACTTTTTTGTTAACTTATCTCTGTTCTACATAAACCAAACTATTATCTATCACTCAGACCTTGAGGACACACACACACAGACAGCCTTATACTGTAGTTGCTTTTGCCTTTAACCCATATTACCTAAACTGTATTCACGTCTTTGTTTTACCACCGGTTCTCTCTGGATAATTTGGTTAGTGACTTCGCCAATGTGTCACTGTTTCTTTGCCATCAAGTCTAAAACATTTACCTTTTACCATTCAAATAACAAAGAGTTAGCTGTATTTCAATTTAGACCCTCAGTTGAATTTAGACATGGGTTTTTAACCCATTATGGATGGCAATCTTCAATTTCACAAATCCAAATTATCTACACACTTTTAAACATATTAATCCAGAGAGCGATTCAAATCAGCAAAGGACAAAAGAAGTTGTTATTACCTGTAGCAGACAGAGCTGGATAACCAATCCAATTAAAGCTCGTCCCATGTTCTGTATCCTCTTTTTATCAGATTCACTCAGATTTATCGACTTCTGTAAAGTTTGCCATTTCATTTAAGCCATCTGTAATGATAAAACACTAATTCCAGAGGTTACTGACACAATATACACAAAACGGCAACAGAATAGTAACCCAAAACAACATTCACAAAACAAAGTAGTGTAAGGAATTAGGTCAAGTTTAAATGGTTTAATGGTAATCGAAATCCAAAGATTCTGAACCAACTTGATTAAAACTGATTTAGAATTAATACTAATAATAATAGAAAGTTTTACTGTGTGGAGACGTGCTTATATTGCATTTTGTCTCGTTCTGTATCGCGTATCTTGTCAGTGTCTGCGCTTGCTTGGCCATTTGTTGTGGAAAAAATAAGGAAAGTGTGTTCAAGTGCCAGCAGAAAATAGTGTAAAGAAATACTCTTTGAGAGAAGCAGTCTTTATCAGCGGAAGTTAAAAGCAGCTCGTAAGTGTATTTACTTGTCTCATTAGTGTTTAGTGCAGTTGTCGTTTCTAGGAAATGCTTGTTTTGTTTACTGTGTGGAGACGTGCTGATATCGCGTTAGGTCTCGTTCTGTATCCCGTATCTTGTCAGTGTTTGCACTTGCTTGGTCATTTGTTGTGAAAAAAAATAAGAAAAGTGTGTCCAGCTGAATTAATTTTGTATTTTGTCAGACGGGTATAAAAAAGATTAGTTTATCGCGGCAGCCGACGCATGACGGCCTCTTCGTGTGAAGACCAT
>NW_015556523.1:410-539 GCF_001515605.1 Sinocyclocheilus anshuiensis | reverse complement strand
GATTTGGAATCCGCTCTTGCCAGTCTTAGGGCTTCAACAACTTCAGCAACTGTCTCGGTTGAATGTCCACTTCTGAAACCAGACTGGTTACTCTCGAGGAGGTTATTCCGTGTAAAGCTGCATTTGACA
>NW_015556523.1:0-331 GCF_001515605.1 Sinocyclocheilus anshuiensis | reverse complement strand
ACTTAGTAAAACAAAATAGTGATCATAATCATGCTGAGGCTGTGTAGTTTTAAAAGTGTTTAATATATGCCGACTCACGCATATGATCCACTCCGTGCGATCGCGTCTCTGGACCGGAGCCAAAATCCAGAGCAGACTGTGCGCGCTGCCGGGTTCGCGTGAAACAATACGAAACCAGACCTCATTTGCCTCAATCGAAAGCATATTTACACTGTCTGAATCATTCCCTATCGCCTACAGTACAGGAAATACTACACTGTGAACAAGTGACCGATCTCAGCCAGCACTTCAGCATCTATTTATAGTGTAGGGGCGGGCGTTTCGGATTCTA
>NW_015556521.1:396-593 GCF_001515605.1 Sinocyclocheilus anshuiensis | reverse complement strand
ACTGCAAATGCGCACGCGCACTAGACTTCACGTAATGCGTGCACTGTGTAGGTGTTTTGAATGTTTGTTTGTTTTTTTTGCATCGTGAGAATATTGAGTAAAATAGCTCATGTTATGAATGAACTAAACATTTAGAATTTTTACCTCAGTGTGTTTCTTCTGAGTTTATGTGTGCGGTCACGCTCATTTGTTCTGAG
>NW_015556521.1:0-341 GCF_001515605.1 Sinocyclocheilus anshuiensis | reverse complement strand
GTCACGCTCATTTGTTCTGAAGTCTCGAGACAAACAGAGTGAGCTTCAGCGCGAGCTTGTATTCTGTATTCTGCCAACTTACTTACCACGGGGAAGAAAAGACCTTCGGTCTGTCCAATGATTGTAAACAGTCATTAGGTCGGTCAGACTTAAGATATTTTAGCGGTAATGAGACCAAAAATATTTAAGACCCATCGAATCCGAATTTAAGACATTTTAAGGCTTTTTAAGGCCTTATATTAGGAAAACATTATTTAAGACATTTTAAGACTTTTTAATGACCCGCGGACACCCTGGTGTGTGTGTGTGTGTGTGTGCACCTTCCCCTTTAAATTTCTGAC
>NW_015556520.1:1192-1498 GCF_001515605.1 Sinocyclocheilus anshuiensis | reverse complement strand
AATGTGCAATTTCTTACCTATAAAAAGTTTCCATCTCAATAAAATAGGAGCGCATACAGCACGCCGGCATTAAAAATCTTTATGAGCAAACGTGTCGCCCTCGCATTGGGAGTCCTGTGGAGAATCGGATATGTGTGTTTAGACGTAGGTCGGATGTCCAGATATCAGATGTGTATCCAATTAAAATCCACATTTGGAAGTGGCTCAGATCGGATGCAAAAAAATCGGATCTCGTGCGGGTTTTTGTGTTTACACGTGTGCAACAAATTCCGATCTGTGTCAGATGTGAGCAAAAGATCGGCTTTT
>NW_015556520.1:501-1029 GCF_001515605.1 Sinocyclocheilus anshuiensis | reverse complement strand
TAAAGAGTTGGGAGAAAATCGGATATGTGTCAGATCCACGTCATATGCATCAGGTTTTAAAGAGACAGCGCTGATTTTAAAGTGAAACTCGATGAAGTCTGTCACTGACGTAAATCAAAGAACAAAAGAAAAAGAGAAATCCTTGGACTGTTCTAGTCGCTGATTAACTTTTATAGCTTGAATACAGATTAATATGTATAGTTTATGCATATATAATATAGTTTATGTGAATATTGTTTTAAAATCACTTAAATTAAAAGTATATTTCAGAGCCTGTTAAATGTTAAAAAATAATGGCTTTCATTTATACTGTAATGTTGAATGGCTATAATTAATAGGGAAAATTGAGGGAAAATGCACCAGCAGGACAAATTCATTGTAAATATGTTTAGTTGTTGTAGTAGTAATAACTGCCTGTTTTTGCAAAAAGAGTTTCATGGCCGGTACAAAAAAAAATTGGCTGGTAAATTTTATCATGTTACCGGCCATTGGCAGGGGTGGCAAAAAGTTAGTTTTAGGCCCTGTATA
>NW_015556520.1:0-194 GCF_001515605.1 Sinocyclocheilus anshuiensis | reverse complement strand
TCATACTTAAATCTGCATATTTACCTTTACAAAGGCCTATTTTTAACCTTTTTAGATGTATGCATCATCTTGCATGTCAAATTATTACAATTTATCAATAAATTCAATATACACTATAGGGCTGCTACCATTCAGATTAAATAATTTATACTGCAAATAACAATAATTACAACTGCAATAAATAATGTTATGAG
>NW_015556519.1:0-506 GCF_001515605.1 Sinocyclocheilus anshuiensis | reverse complement strand
AAAGCACCAAGTCCCTGTGTGCACACAACTGATCCTGAGACTGAGATAGTACAAGCCAGTGTAGTTGAGATCCTGAGACTGAGCTAATATGAGCCAGTCGTTGAGGTAGTTGAGAATGTGAAAGCCCTGTTCTCTCAGGGGAACAAGGGCTGCCTCCGCAACTTACATGAAGACACGGGGCGACAGGGACAGCCCGGAGGGCAGGACCACGTACTGATATTCTCGTCCTTCGGACGCGAACCGCAACAATGGTCTGTGGTGCGGAAGGATCGACACATGAAAGTACGCATCCTTTAGGTTGATCACTGCAAACCAATCTCGGGGACGGATGCACCTGAAGATGCGTTGCTGCGTCAACATCTTGAACGGTAACCGGCGAAAGGCCCGGTTCAAGACACGCAGGTCCAAGATCGGTTGTAACCCACCGCCTTTCTTGGGTACAACGAAGTAGGAGTTGTAAAAACGCCGTAGCGTGTAAGGTGGAGGCAGCTTCTCCACAGGCCGTA
>NW_015556518.1:0-815 GCF_001515605.1 Sinocyclocheilus anshuiensis | reverse complement strand
TTAAGTGAAAGGTGGGATGATTCATGTCTTTTTTATTCTCTTCACGCCAACACTTTGATACCGGTGTTTTAGGCGTCTGTCTTTTAGGTCTGACCCAGAAAACAGAAGCCTTAATATTTCGTTCTTCTTTTTATGAAAACATGTGGTAAGCAGTTTTAGGCCTCATCTGCAGTATACCAATATGTTTTAACACGTCATAAATTCCAATAGTTAGTTAGCAAATGCAACTGTTTATTACTGAGATAAGTCACATCAGAGCTGCATTCTAGTTTATATTGAACATTTTTCATCTACCTACATGTTTAACGGCGCTGCAGTTCTAGGTCTCGTCACACCGGTGTGAGATTTAAACCGCAAAGTTTTTCATCACCTTACACTTTGAAACCAGAACAATTTTATATATTTCCATGGCTGTTCGCTCTTTCTGTTTTAATTTGTTTACCGCAGTTTCACCATTCTTATCTTAGTTTCCCACCTAATTGTAATTGTTAGGCCTTACACTTATGGCGTTATACGCTTTGTCTCCTACTTTTTGCTGTCATGTTAGCGGGCCTCTTTGTTTATATAAGTCAATATTTCTGCGAATTTGGTTGATTTAATAAAATATTGCTTTATACCATTTCTTTATTCGAGACATTCACGTTACATTATTATATTATCCTAGCTTATATCAGATATAAGATACAAGATCGTTTCTTATTAATTATTTTCCGTCTACGCTCGTACGTTCTATTCCGTCTAACTGTTTTCTTCTTTCTTTTGATTAAATTGAGCGGCTAGAGTCCTTACCAGGTCAAGAAAATATGATCATATTA
>NW_015556517.1:706-1948 GCF_001515605.1 Sinocyclocheilus anshuiensis | reverse complement strand
GAACAATACAAATTCATTTTTGCTCATAATTAGCACGTCTTTTTTCCCCATAATATTTTCACAGCTCTTGCAAGGTCTATCTTTAGTTTCATTGTTTGCTTCTTTAGTTTCGTTATTTGCTGGGTTATAAACAATCTTTTTGCTTCTTTAGTTTCATTATTTGCTGGTTTATAAACAATCTTTTCTCTAGACACTTTCTTTACTGCTTCTGCATATGTTATTCCTTGTAATGCCTTCATTCGTTGCACCTCCACTGCCCTCTTGCTGGCTTCGCATCCGCGGTAAGCCGAGCTTTGCTGTCCTCCACAGTTACAGCACTTAAGCTCTACTCCCTCTCCACACTTTCCGTACTCATGTTCACCTGCACATCTGCCACATCTTTGTTTGCCCTTACATATTGCTGCTACATGACCATATTTCTGGCACTTAAAGCACCTCAGTGGTGGAGGAATATATGGCCTGACCTCATAGCTCATGTATCCGATGCACACCTTGCCAGGAAGTTTTGATTCATCAAACTTATTAACAGACAAGCTGTTGCATTTCTCTCCATTTCTAGTTGTTGTAAGGCGTTTTACTTCCAAAACTTTTGCCCCTGTCATATTATCTTTCATTTGTTCTTCTGAAATGTCTGTAGGTATCCCTGAAATAACTCCTTGAATCAATTTTTTGTACTCAAATACCGAACACTGCACTCTCTTACTATCGATTTTATTCAGTCGTAAGGCTTTTTCTTGCTGCACTTTATTTCTACAAACAATCAACAGTGAGCCGTTCCTCAATACCTTAGCATTTTTGATCTCACCCAGCAATTTATTTATTGCTTTTGTTAATTTAACCGGGTTCCACTCACCAAACGTCGTCCCTTCTTCATATAATTTTACGATCACTTTATGTTCTTCTTCCTGCCTTGTTGTTGCAATAACACTTTGCTCACTATCAGTTTCATCCATATTCGTTGTTTCATTTCCTTTTTTTTCCCGTTTTCTCGATCGTACTACATTCCATACACTACTATCTCCCCCGCCATCTTCTTCGAATCCCACCTCACTTCCTGACTCGTCACTTCCTGTTTCCATTTCCCTTCCATTTCCTGCCCAGTCACGAGCCTTGTCCAAATACCCACACTTGTGGTCTTTGCACTTGACCACTTGACTACTTATATGACGTATTTCCTGTACTTGGCCCAAGTGTTCAAGTGAGCATGAAGACCACAAGTGTGTGTACAACTTTTCATTACCT
>NW_015556517.1:0-253 GCF_001515605.1 Sinocyclocheilus anshuiensis | reverse complement strand
TAGACTCGAATAGCGCTCTGGAGAGGTATTCAAGATAGTCTGGATTTAGAGTGCGCTAAGGGCACTGCACTTTGCCTTTTTAAGAATTGGGACAGTCTTGTGCACTTACTTCCTGTCGCGCGCACGCGCTCTCAAGTGGCCAAGACCGCAAGTGTGGGTATTTGGACAAGGGGACAGTCCAGCCTTTGCCACCGCAGCCGGCTCCAACGCTTCTTCTTCTTCTAATAACGTTTTATGGCGGATGGCAAACCAA
>NW_015556516.1:0-1255 GCF_001515605.1 Sinocyclocheilus anshuiensis | reverse complement strand
AAGTCTGTGCATTCATTTGCATTTTATTAACCTGATCATTCACATACGTGTATTTCCTTATACAGATCCTAAGAGCACAATTAATTCATTGTAGGTGCTGGAAACACACCGGGGCCAGTCAAAATCTGCTGCTGTGCCTGAACCCTGATTCTGTCTGCACTTTCAATAAACCAGGTGGGTTAAAAACTCAACTACTTGGGGTCCACATAAATTCTGATAAAGCATTACATTTACACTACATTTAACTGTGACCTGTGTGATTTTCACAATGTTTGTAGTTTGGAAAACTTAAAGACAATTTTCTGTATTTTTTTTTATTTTTTACATGTGTTTTACCTGTGTTTTGAATTCCGCATTGGAGGTGGTGTTTTAGGGTTGAAGGAAATGTCTGTAAATTTAATGGAAAATGCCAAGACGTTATCTGTTTTTCTGTGTTTTGTGTTTTATTCTTACAGTGCACAAACAAAACTTTGTTGTTGAACAAGTTGAGTTTGTATTCAGTAGACAAAAAAAAAGAAAGAAGTGAAATTAGAATTATCCTGAACCATTTTAAGAGCCAGTGCGTTATCTGTTTTTCTGTGTTTTGTGTTTTATTCTTACAGTGCACAAACAAAACTTTGTTGTTGAACAAGTTGAGTTTGTATTCAGTGGACAAAAAAAAAAAGAAAGTGAAATGAGAATTATCCTGAACCATTTTAACGAGCCAGTATAATTCCTATGGTTATGAATCCCTTTGAAAGTAGCGGCTATACACTTTCATTGACAGTTATTTTGTCTGCTTGAGTCCCCATGGTGGTTTTTTTTCTCATAAATGTATTACTTTTTTGTCCCAGCATTACAATTTTTCAAGATTTTTACAGTCAGTTTTTGTGGATTTGTTGCCCCAAGCACTCCTCCATTTCTGACCCTTTGTCCATCCCTAATACATTTTCAGTATTTTTAACACTCAATTATGATCTGTAAGGAATCATACAGAAGTAAATTATAATTTTTCCCCCTCCTACAGACAACAGACACCCCATCACAGACACAACATGGCTCTATGGGGACTCCCGTTTTACCTCAGGGAACCAAATCTCCAAGATTTATTTGGTAGGTTTTCAAATTTTGTTCTTCTCATATTTTCATGTGGGTTGTTTTCATCAAGTGTTTACATCAGGTTAGCACATAATGCACCATGTTTTGTTAGAAACAGTGTATTTGAGCTTTAATTTTTATATCTACACTCTTGCTCAACCAGTTTTCAATAAATTTA
>NW_015556515.1:0-871 GCF_001515605.1 Sinocyclocheilus anshuiensis | reverse complement strand
AGGCTCCATTTGACTGGATAGGTGAGGTTTGTTTGTATATAACTGCAAGCAAAGATGAGCAGCATTTCACAATTGGAAAGTCTTCTCAGCGAGCTCGACAGTGATGTGAGTATTTTAGTTTTGTGCTTGTTCAGATTAAAACATGCATGTTGGTTTTTTCTAAGTTGTTTGGGTTTGTAGTGTCACACATCACACAGGGCTCAACACACTGAGCCCTGTTGATCCCTGTTTAACTGCATTATATGGAAAAAAAACCTTGGATTGTTTTCCTTAAAAAAAAAAAAAATTTAAACTGAAGAAAAACAGGCATTATATATCTTGGATGACGGTGGGTGGGCCTCAGGCCTCTGAAGGGATATTTTGTGCATTTTAAAGTTAAATACTTCAGTCTGGTACACTTGTGGTGCTTTTCCACTGCGTGGTACAGCTCGGCACGGCTCGTCCCGGCTCGGTTTGCGTTTCCACTGCTGTTTAGTATCGCTTTAGAGTGGGCGGGATTATTCACATGTCGTTAGTTGCGCCGCCTCTACTGCCGCGACTCCTGAAAAACCTTTTTTTTCAGCCCCATCAAGCTCTCGCTGGATCCGCTCCTCTGCTATCAACGAGAGGAATGTCTGTACTTCCTCAACAGACAACAAAACAGCCACTTTTTGGTTGTTAAAAAAGGTGCGCTTGTTCAAAACAGTTGCGTTCGATCCTTCGCTGGCTGTGCTGATTTAAATCTAGAAAGGTGCGCTCGTTCAAAACAGTTGCATGCGATCCTTCGCTGGCTGTGCTGATTTAAATCTAGCGATTCTTTTGTGTTTGTCACAAGTTCAGTGACTCGGGTAGAGACGATTCTCTCCGGCCAATCAGTGATCAGCAGAGTTTA
>NW_015556514.1:0-960 GCF_001515605.1 Sinocyclocheilus anshuiensis | reverse complement strand
TGCACCAAGAGCTTGTAACACTCCAAAGAGAAAGGAAAAATGTTATTTAATTTTGTATGGAGGAATAGACATCACTATTTGAGAAAGGACGTTTTATGTAAAACAAAGGGCAAAGGTGGATTATCTGTGCTTAGTTTCGAAACTTTAAACAATACATTCAAGGTTAATTGGTTAATTAACTTCATGAAAGAAAAGGACAGCATGTGGTATACATTTCCAAAACACTTGTTTGACATGATGGGTGGCATAGATCTTCTGTTGAGATGTGATTTTAAAATTGACAAACTACCTGTGAAATTAGCTAAATTTCACAAACAAGCTTTATTGGCCTGGATGCTGGTGTTTAAGCACAATTTTTCCCCAAATAAATATGTTATTTGGAATAATAGATGTATTCAGTATAAAAATAAATCTCTCTTTTATAAAAGTTGGTATGAAAATGATATTGTGTTAGTTAGACAACTTCTAAATCCAAATGGTAATTTATTATCTTATAGTGAATTTTTGGATAAATTTGGTTTTCCAGTTACACCAAAAGAGTATGCTGTTGTATTTGATGCCATACCTCAACAAGTTGTTTACAGAGGAGGCTCCCGTACCGCCTCCTCCGCACCACCAGAGGGAACCGTCTCCCGAATATTAGTCATTCCCATTCGGACTCCAATTCCCATCACCCCTCATGCCTGGGACTGATTAATCATCCACACCTGCACCTCATATACACACACACATATAAACCACTCACACACACAGACTCTCTGTGAAGTCTTGATTTGCCCTGGCTGTCATTTCCGAGCATATTACTATTCTAATAAACGCTGCAAATGGATCCACACGCTTCTGACTTGTCACAACAGAAGACTTCGCCAAACAGCGATCCAGCAGCATTCGTGCAACTATCCACAGAGCTAACTACACAGGCCTCACAGCTCGCCATGCACCAACACCAGTTAAACCGGC
>NW_015556513.1:1176-1294 GCF_001515605.1 Sinocyclocheilus anshuiensis | reverse complement strand
CTCTCTCTCTCTCTCTCTCTCTGTCTCTCTCTCTCTCTCTCTCACGCTCTCTCTCTCTCTCGCTCTCTCTCTCTCGCGCTCGCTCGCGCACACACACACACACCTGATGCGCAAAACC
>NW_015556513.1:0-132 GCF_001515605.1 Sinocyclocheilus anshuiensis | reverse complement strand
TTATTCTCAAATTATTAATGTTAACAACATCAGCATTGCCTATAGTGTGTATTAGCGTGTAGATTTCAAATTCTATACAGTCTAATGTCTAATTGTCATACCATTTGAATTTCATATTAAGAAATTCTTTTA
>NW_015556512.1:2932-3059 GCF_001515605.1 Sinocyclocheilus anshuiensis | reverse complement strand
GTCAGGACATGTCAAAACTTCTCCAGGGCCCAAAACACCCTCGGAACCCAGAGGGTTAAAGCGATATTTTATTAAATCAAGCAAATTCACAGAAATATTGTCCTCTAACATGACAGCAAAAACTAGT
>NW_015556512.1:2215-2837 GCF_001515605.1 Sinocyclocheilus anshuiensis | reverse complement strand
TATTCATTTATGAACGCTGTTACAGAATTTGTCTTAGTGACATTCAATGGAATATTTTATTAAAAGATAATGCAGAGGACTGTTTGAGTACCGCTCTCATCTTTGTTACATTTACTGTCAAGATTTTGCTGCTTACACACATCCATCTACCGGAAACCTGTAGCTGGATGTGTGTAAGGACAGCGAAAACTAGGAAACAAAGCGCAAGGCCTAACAATTACGATTAGATGGGAAAATACTACAAGAGTGGCGAAACATAAAATTTCAAAGTGTTATATTCATTTATGAACGCTGTTACAGAATTTGTCTTAGTGACATTCAATGGACTATTTTATTAAAAGATAATGTGGAGGACTGTTTGAGTAACGCTCTCGTCTTTGTTACATTTACTCTCAAGATTTCGCAGCTTACACACATCCATCTACCGGAAACCTGTAGCTCTATCATAAATATAAGCTTCATGCCTGACACTTTTGTAACCACCTAAAAACTAATATTTACGCTAAAAAAACATTTACAATTGTGAAAAATTAAGAGAATTAAGAGATGTTAAAAGCTGCTGACTGCTGATTTCTTAAAGCCAGACATGACAACGCTCAGTTACAGTCGTACCTGTTTCCTG
>NW_015556512.1:0-1881 GCF_001515605.1 Sinocyclocheilus anshuiensis | reverse complement strand
GTTACAGAATTTGTCTTAGTGACATTCAATGGATTATTTTATTAAAAGATAATGCAGAGGACTGTTTGAGTAACGCTCTCGTCTTTGTTACATTTACTGTCAAGATTTCGCAGCTTACACACATCCATCTACCGGAAACCTGTAGCTCTATCATAAATATAAGCTTCATGCCTGACACTTTTGTAACCACCTAAAAACTAATATTTACGCTAAAAAAACATTTACAATTGTGAAAAATTAAGAGAATTCATGATTTCTTAAAGCCAGACATGACAACGCTCAGTTACAGTTGTAACTGTTTCCTGGAACAAAACTAAAAGGCAGGCGGCTAAAACACTACGACTGAATAAAACGGACTGAATCATCGCTTTTGCTTAAAACAACTGATTTATTAAAGTTGTGTTTAGAGACGCGTACAAAGAAAATAGTTTTTCCTCACCATCTTCAACTTTAAGTGTTTTAAATGTACAGAGAAATAGTAAGATTGAGGTCTTGTGTCTCGCGGCATCTTCGTAGACATACCAGAAATTAACACACAGTATTATTTCAATTAATGAGTTAACAAATAATGGCTTTGTGTGATTTCATAAGAAAAGCATCTAAATTGTAAACAAACTTGGTCATGTCTGAAGTCTGAGGTTTATGCTGGGATTTGTAGTTCCCTGACCTAGACGTCTGTAGCATTTGAATGCGTTATTAGTTACATGGCATGTTTATTTATATAGTACGTTTCATACACAATGGTAATTCAGAGTACTTTACATAAAAGGGGAGTAAAATAATCATAAAAAAATAATAATAATCACAACATAGAAATTAAAAAACTTTTTAAATGATTAAAAAATGTATTTAAAAATGAATTTAAATAGTTAAGAATAGAAAATGGTTGCACATAAAATACAGTGCAACCAGTTCGGACGTAGCACAGTGCTCATTCAGTAAATGCACGACTAAACAGATGAGGTTTGAGTCTGGATTTAAATGGGGCTAATGTTTTAGCACATCTGATCTCTTCTGGAAACTGATTCCAACTGAGGGTGACATAATAGCTAAAAGCGGACGCTATGTATTTAGGTCCTAGGCCATTGAGTGATTTATAAACGAGTAAAAGTACTTTAAAATCAATCCTAAATATAGCTGGAAGCCAGTGTAAGGAATTGAGGACTGGTGTGATATGTTCAGGTTATCTGGTTCTAGTCAGAATCCTGGCAGCAGAGTTCTGGATGAGCTGCAGCTGTCTAATGGTGTTCTTGGGAAGGCCGGTGAGGAGACCGTTACAATAGTCAACCCTGCTGGTGACAAAGGCATTAACAAGTTTCTCTAAGGCTTGACTGGAAACAAAACATCTAATTCCTGCAATGTTTTTGAGATGATAGTATGCTGATTTAGTTACCGCTTTGACGTGACTACTGAAACTAAGGTCTGACTCCAAAATCACACCAAGATTCTTGACTTGATTTTTTGTTGTTTGACACCTAGAGTCAAGGTTTGCATTCGCCTTGAGAAATTCGTCTTTGTTTCCAAATGCAATGACTTCAGTTTTCTCCTTGTTTAACCGAAGAAAGTTTTAGCATATCCAAACTGTTAATTTCATCAATGCATCAGCATAGGGAGTCAATGGGGCTGTAGTCATTTGGTGATAAGGCTAGGTAAACCTGGGTAACATCTGCAAAGCTGTGAAAGGCAATTTGGTTCTTTCTCATTATTTGACTTAGTGGGAGCATATACAGGCTAAACAAGAGCGGTGCAAGAATTGAGCCTTGTGGGGCTCCGCATGACGCATGTCATGGACGTCCACTTAAGACTTATGCTCTCCTATACTCCCATAATTACCTGTCCCTTCTAAGTATGACCTGAACCATTTGAGTACCATCCCAGAAA
>NW_015556511.1:60950-87566 GCF_001515605.1 Sinocyclocheilus anshuiensis | reverse complement strand
GTTACGTGTAAAATAACTTTTTGGAATGTGCTTACAATTTATGTTGTATTTGCTTTTAGCTTCTTTCATTTTGGTTCGCTGACAAATCCTCTCGCCTTCATTCCTGCCAAGGCCTGGTTTTACTACGAGTCTGGCACTGAAGTCTGAAGCAGCCACATTTGGGCGGTTTTCTACTCAAATGAGAGAATTCATCAAATGGTAAATTTATATTTGTTTTTGAAAGCATTGAGTGTGGCATTTCGCAGTTTCCATGCTTTGAAATGGTAATAGTGGGACTGTTAAACATTACGTGCTAACAATTCGTTTTTGTGACTCCTAACACTGTGCTAAATTTATATTTGTTTTTGAAAGCATTGAGTGTGGCATTTCGCTGTTTCCATGCTTTGAAACGGTAATAGTGGGACTGTTAAACATTACGCGCTAACAATTTAGATTTTGTGACGCATAACACCGTGTTGAAATGTCTGTCTCGCCCGCTGCAAACGAGCAGTCTTTCTGCAGACAGAGCTGGCATAACGTGGAACATTTACCAGTCATTTTATTGACGTTATCTAATGCCTTACTCTGAAAGTAGAGCGCGTTAAAAACCTCCATTCGCCATAGGCTTAAGTGTGAACTGCGTAATCTGTACGTTGCTTGTTCTCAGCGCTGAATATCATGTCTGTCATGTCGTCATATCTGTCGACAAGTTTTTCTTATGACAATTACGTTAATACAAGCATCTTGAAAGTTAGTTAAAGGTACGTTAAACTGTAAATCCGTCAGTCTTTCAATTTCCTTCAGTGCCCACTGGCAGAGCATGCAGGTACTTTAGCTTGAAACCAGTCTTTATCAATTCATATGGCATGCTATTTTGGGTTAAATAATGTCCTAAATATTTCTAGATATACAAAGTTAAGTTTTAATGAAGAAATATGTCTGAATCTTCTTTTCACATTATAAATAATAAATTAATAGTAAGATAAATTCTTAACACATGTTAATTTATTCTAATGTAGTACACTGTTCATTTTAAGATGCCTTATTACTCATGTTACTCATTAAAATTATACAAATGTATTTAATAATCAGATTAAATAAATACTTAAATTGTTTCAGGCCTCCATGTGAATATTGCACAATGTTTCATTTAATTGACCCTAGAATGAAGTATGTAAAAAAAATAAAAAAAATAAGTTCACGATTTGACACCCGTATTATAGACAGTTCTCAGCATACTCAAAATTAGGGGTAATCACAATTATTTTACCATATTTACAGTCCTAATGTAAATTTAAATGACTGAAATAAGTGTTTTTTTTATCCTTTTTCAATAGAATTGGCTCAGACTTCTGCAGTGTCAAGTGAAGGTAGCTCCTTCAATAGAATTGGCCCAGACTTCTGCAGTGTCAAGTGAAGGAAGCTCCTCTCATAAGATTGCAAACTGGGAGTCTGATGACACTGAGTGTGAGTGATGGAAGCCCTTCAAGAAAGGAGCAGAATGCTGAAGATGTGAGTCTGCAGAATTGTGAGTCTGTGTCATTTATATGTTATTCTATGTGCAGTACAAATTTAAAACGCACAAATGAATATGAAAAATTTAAGTTTAACTGGGCAGGCACACAATATCAGCTTAAGTTCACACCTGGAATTTTCTAATTATTAATTTAAGATATCAAACTGCAAAAAGATAAATGGTTAGTTGACCCAAAAATGAAAAATTGTCATTATTTCTCACTCTGTCATTCCAAACCTGCAAGACTTGCATTCATTTTCAAAACACAAATGAAGACATTTTAAATGAGAAAATGTCCTTCCATCGACAATCTACACAACTACCACTTTGATACTTCAAGAAGTTCATAAAGAAATCATAAAACTAATCCAAATGAATCGAGCGGTTTAGTCCAAATTTTCTGAAGAGATTCGATCGCTTTACAATGAACAGATTGAATAGTTTTTTTGACATTTAAACATTGATCAGGGAACATAAACAGAAAAACAGAAAATTTGGACTAAACCACGATATGTATGGATTAGATCTCTTTATGAAATTTATGAAGTATCAAAGTGGTAGTTGCTTGGACCGTCATTCAAGGGACAGAAATCTTATATTCTAATATCTTCAATTGTGTTTCAAAGATAACAAAAGTCTTGGCTGAGTAAACAATGATGAAATTTTCATTTTTGAACTAAGTCTGTAATAAAAGAATGTGGCCATATGCGTCAGCCAAGATGCGTGCTAATGCCAGGTGTGAACAGAGCCACTGTGTGACTGCACAATCAACTTAGCAGAATGGTTCCTGAGAGAGATATTGTTGTCATTAATTGTTTTTTCTTTTTTTTCTTTTCAAGAAGCCAAGTTAATTAACCTCTACACATCTGATATATGTTTTAAAGTTGCCACTTTGCCCATTTGTTAAATAAACGTTGAAATTGATACATCTGACTCTTGATTTTATGTCTAATCTTGTACATTAACACCATACAATAGCATTTTTTTGTTTGCACTGAAAAGAATACTTTAATAACACTTAAAGGATTAAAACAACACCAGGGGTGTTAAATACCCCATAGTGTAAAATTTAAACAACAATAACAAGTGTAACACTTTACACTCGGAGTGTAATTTTTCTACACTGTAAAGTGCTATATTAACCCTAAAAATTCAACACTACGAACGGTGTACTTTTAACACTAGACAGATTGGGACCATATATGATCTTTAGTAGTGTTAAAATCGACACTTTAAGTGTTAAATTGACACTGTGTTTTTTACTGTGCAGTATTCATGTGACGCAAAGCTGAATTTTTACTTGTACTTTTTTACTATTATTACTCCAGTCTTTGGTGTCACATTATCCTTCAGAAATCATTCTAATATTCTGATAAAGTAAAAAAATTAAATTAAATTAAATTAAATTAAATTATTAATTAATACTTGAAGAAGAAAAAAAAGTCTTCAAATCTTCCAATTAAAATAAATGACCATTATAAAAATTAATGTTTTATTATGAACATAAGCATGTGTGATCTGGTCAGATGGAAAATAAAAAATGGGCTTGGCCTAAAAATTCAGAACTACCTGTCAGGTCAGGCCACAGGGTATCTTTTACAGGGCGGGTTTGGGCTTCAATCGTCAAACGCCAGTCCAGACCTGCAGTTCTGCTCAAGACTGGGCTTCAGACTGCAGCAGCCCTTGCTCTTCCAGACTGGGAAAGTGCAAGTCACAATATGTTGTGCTGATGGTATTAAATTAGTTTAATTAGTGGTTTATTGTTCACGTGAGGTCAGTTATGAGATCTGCTGGCTGGAAGAAGCTGGTGAGCTGTAATCCACGAGCACGAGCTGCACCATTCAAGAGTCCCAGGACTTTCCAAAGCTGTGGTGGGGGTTTCCATCCTTGTGGACAGACCACTCCCTCGTCTTTCTGTAACCCCCTCCATCTGTCACTTGTGTGGCTCAGTGCGTCTCCATGGCAAGAGCAAGGTCATCCAGCATTTATTGGGGGACGAAGACGTGCGCAGCAGCTAAGCAAGCTGATATTAACGTCCCAAGCGCAAAATAAGTTTGACACTGCAGATCTGAGGCTTTAAAAGCCTTTGGAGCAGCATCCCCCATCAGTCCTTCTGTCAAAGCTGTAAGGAGCTGTGCTCTCCAGGAGGCCTCCGCTACTATAGCCCGACTGATTAGCGTGGGCTACGCAGAGGACAAGAGGAGGAGGAGGAGGGTGACATTTGGTCTTCTGAGGGAGCGTATGTGTGTCTGAAATACAAACAGCCCGGCTCATGCTGTCATGTAAGGTCACTGAAAAGAGGAAGCACACACAAATACACTGTGTGACGCTAGATTCACGGCACAGGTTGGCCTCCACGACTCCAGCTCAGATGCCTTTTGTATTCTTGAACATAGAGAAGAACTACAGGTGTACAACTACACCTCCGGAGAGCGAGATCTCATCTCACACACTGGTGTTTATGAATTTTGTCAGAATGCAATTGCACCAATGTTGATGACAGCAGCACAACATCACTGTAAACTTCAGTTTTTGTCTTTCAGGGCAACTGCTGTAATCGATTGCTATAATACCAATAATAAGTCAAAATAAAGAAAATTTGATAACATCATATTTTTAAACATCTGCATTGTTCAAATACAGCAACTGACTTTTTTCTTTTTTTCTTTTTTTTAAATGTCCAACATTCCATATTTCAGATGCCTGAGATTCCTACAACAGGAAATGCAGGAAGTTCTAATTAGTCTCTCCCTCATACAAACACAGTCTGTGTTCTTTAAACTTGTAACATTCTGTCAGACACATGTTGACTGTTTATGTGAAAAGAGAAGGAAAAATCTGTTACAATGTACTCATCCTCATTACTTTCTCTTGGACAAAACACACCAGGAGATGTTCTGCAGCATGTTTATACTGCTCTCTTCCAAATAACAAAATCAAAAAAGTTGACCACAAGCTGCAAACACATTTTTGAAGCCATTTAATTCATAAATGAAATTCTAAGTCTGTTCCTTTATGGTGTTTTTATGTCCATGTCGGATCATAAAAAGTATACAAAAGTAATCCCTTTGGTGTCCCACAGAAAAAGAAAAAAAAAGTCACATGGGTTTGTAACAACATGGGTACACAGACTTTTCATCAGATTTGGAGAAATGTAGCATTACATCTCTTGCTCAGCAATGGATGCTCTGCAGTGAATGGGTGCCGTCAGAATGAGAGAAATAAAAGCATCACAATAATCCACAAGTAATCCACAGCACTCCAGTCCATCAGTTAACGTCTTGAGAAGCCAAAAGCTACGTTTTTGTAAGAAACAAATCCACCATTAAGACATTTTTAAACTCAAACCGTTGCTTCTGACTAAAACACACTATCCATAATATTGCTTTCTCCAGAGAAAAAAAGTTGTCTTACCTGAATCAGGAGAGAAATATACACAGATCAAGAATTGTTTAAGCAAAAACAGTCCAAACCAGTTTTAAACAAATAGCCTATGTGGGTGGATTTTGATGTGAGAGGACAACAGAGGATGGACTTTTTCACTGGAGGAAGCAGGATTATGGACTATGGACTCATATTTCATCCAGAAGCAACTTTTTGTAGTTAAAAACGTCTTAATGATGGATTTGTTTCTTAGAAACACACAGCTTTTGGCTTCTCAAGATGTTAACTGATGGACTGGAGTGCTGTGGATTACTTGTGGATTACTGTGATGTTTTTATTTCTCTCATTCTGACGCCACCCATTCACTGCAGAGCATCCATTGGTGAACAAGTGATGCAATGCTACATTTCTCCAAATCTGATGAAGAAACAAACTCCTCTACATCTTAGACGTCCATAGGGTGAGTGAATTTTCAGCTAATTTTCATTTATGAGTGAACTTTTCCTTCATATCATTTAGTTTTATACAAACACTCTCAGTTTTTGTTAATAAAAGGTCTGAAAACAAACAGGTTTTTCATAACTACCACAGAAATAACCAAAATATCTTAGCCTATATTATCAACAGGTGCCTTTAAATCAAAAGGACTGAGAACCACTGCCTTATTGAGCAACTATATAGTGAAGCTACACATGAAGTGCTGATGTTCTTTAAAGAATAAATTCAAATAACTAATCCAAAAGTGCAAATAACTCGCTGTGAATAAATACATACTTTGAGCAATCCAGATACCCAACGCTGGATCTCCTGCTTCCTAGAATGGAAACTGCTGTGTTGCAACATGAATGGAGAAGGTCAAGTTTAGTCTCCCAGGAGGACTGGGCTTCAACACACACACAGCAAGACGCACAAACACACACCTACGCTCTGTGAACACACGCAGGCGGCGGAGCGCTAACTGTACGAGCGCGTCCCGTGGGGCATGTTACAGTGACACTGAGCACACACCAGCGAGCAAGACAGCTGGGAAATGGCGCCAAAAAGGATCCGTGGTGTGTGTTTTCTCTGTCCTTTCACTCTCTTTTGTGCGTGTGCAAATACAAACACACAAAGACAGACTGCAGCCTCTCACGTGACAGCTGCGTCACAACAATGCAGGCGCAGGTCAACAGATCAATACATCTGAACTTTACATTCAATACTGCTTAACTAGCTGACGCAGAGTTTTTCTCCAGTACGCCAGCAGAGACACAACCACAGACAGAGAAATAAACAGACAAAGCCTCCACCACTTCACACACACGGGAAAAGTTGCTTGAGGTGCTGAATAGCAGGGGGACACCTGTCACAAAAGCTGTGAGCTCTGCTGGGATGGGGGTCTCATTTGCCTCCTCCTCCTCTCCACTGGAAGGATTAAATATCCAGACCGTTTGTGCGGGACCAACAGATGTCTGCTTCAAATCTGACACAGCCTGGCCTGCAATCTCAGTACACTAAGCCAACAAAAACCCCATGACCTCACACTCCACAGCTTTCTTGTCCAATTACCACACCGAACACACTCTCAAATGCTTCTCTGTTTAAGCCTCTTCTTGTATATTTCATTCAACGTTTACTTCACGGCCTAGTGAACAAGCCTAAATAACAAGGCTCAGGTGTTTCTCCACAAAACGGCGCAAAACAGCACAAAAACAGACAGTCTCAAAGGGGAAAGAAACCACAAACGAAACATTTCAAGAGACAAACTCGTCTGAACATATTGGTAAATATTCTCAGAAATGTTATTTAAAAAGTGGCAATATGGCAAAACATATCTGTACCATGGTAATACTATGTTTTTTGAACATGGTACCATGGCAAAATTATGTTTTTTTGTTATCTACCGTATTAATAACATGATTTTTAGTGCGTGGTACAATGTGGTATTGACCATGGTACTAGACTTGTGCCGGTATTCGGTAATGCGATATATCACGGTAATGAATATGCACGATATTGTTATCGTGGGCACTTCTAAATACTGTGAATAATTATATATTATAAATTATTCAGAATTTTTTATGCATTTTAAGAATACTTTTCCCATCAACTGGTCAAAATGCACAACACCGCTGTATGCTGCGTGAAAGACGCGTGCACACTCTGATGTAAACAAGCGCGGATGAGAAGCACATGGCGGAACACGTGAGAGACGCTCTGGATGAAAGCGCACTTTCACTCTCTGACAGCAGATGGCGCTAAACTGCAGAAATAATAATAATAATAATAATAATTCATTTAAATGCAGCCGTTACCCCGGAAACCCTGTAAACAAAGCAGCTGCACTACTTTCTGTTTCTGAAAGGTGTTTAAATGATTTAAACAGCCATTCAGATTTGTGTATTTGCTATGATGTTCATCACAGCGCCAAATACTTAAATATTTAGACTTAATAGACTATTTATTTTCAAACTTTTTTTACATTTTAAAATTTCAATATTGTGATAATACCGTATACCGTGATAAAAGCATTAGCAATTAATCGCAACATGAAAATTTGATACAGGCACATCCCTACATGGTACAATATAAATGTGACCACAAAACCAATCATAAGGGTCAATTTATTTGAATTTTTTTCTCAATAAATAAGTTTTCCATTGATGTACGGTTTGTTATGATAGGACAATATTTGGCTGAGATACAACTATTTGAAAATCTGGAGTCTGAGGGTGCAAAAAAATCAAAATATTGAGAAAATCACCTTTAAAGTTCATAGCAATGCATATTACTAATCAAAAGTTATGTTTTGATATATTTACAGTAGGAAATTTACAAAATATCTTCATGGAACATGATCTTTACTTAATATCCTAATGAGTTTTGGCATCAAAGAAAAATGGATCATTTTGACCCATACAATGTATTGTTGGCTATTGCTACAAATATTATGACTGGTTTTGTGCTCCAGGATCATAATATATGGCACATGATTATGGTAATCATTCAGCACTACAGTACAGTAACTTAAATATCAAAGCCCACAGTATCCTCACCTAACACCATCACTTTACCATGGTACTTTACTATGTATTCGAGCTGATAAGAGAATATTTATAAGATTCTCACGACATTGTTGTTCTGTATGATCGTTGAATACATAACCACGCGTCAAAATATAAAACTGACAGGCATATACAACACTAGCGCTAGCTGAGGTAAAAATGCTCGGAAATTTATTGTGACATTATCGCCTCAAGGCCAACGTTTTATGAGTTTACCCGACAAGAAACTACCTGGCTATTCCTAAAACCTCCATTTGAAACGATATTAGAAGACGCACCTTAGCTTCGAAGTGTGTTGAGCTGCTCCGTCAAAGTGGAAAACAAACAGAAAGTGAAGCGCTCACTTCCGCTGAGCTCCGCACACAAGCTTGGCGGTGGCAGCCAGCCGTCGCCTCTGATTGGTCACACCTGCCCGTGACGTCAGACGCCAGGTGGAAGGTGATTGGCTGTCCTGAGCGAACCGTAAACCAGACGATAAGTAATTTAAAAGCTTTATTTTGATTTTAATTAGTGTACGCAGACAAAAGGAAACAATGGGAGGCTGTGCGGCGCTGCGTTATTTTGGCGTGGTGCGACTTCGGTTCGCCATCTGGTAGCAATCACATGTTGATGAGGACGTATATTCATTTGACATTTCGATTTTAAATATGTGTTTGGTCAAAAACAATGAAGAAGACACTAGATAGGAAAAATCTCGGCGAGGCCATTTCCCAGCTCGGCTGCAAAACTGACTGCAACAACTATTTAAAAGTTACTCGATTATTGAAACGAGCGAAGGGCGATTTCCTGTGGAAAGTTTGGTTCCTGAACTGAAGACATCAAAAGCTCATTACCATATTGCACATCATTACACATAATAAAGTGACTGGAAGGAAGGCGTTGTTGCAACAGCTTTGCATCCCTAAAATGTGGCTAAAAGAGTTTAGTTGCTTAACAGTCATATCCCTGGATCAAATTAACGCGATTCATAGGCCTATATGGATATATAGGTCACACTTATATGAAATATAGGAGTTCAAGTGAGACCAGGGCTAGCTGAAACACCTTTGCAATGAATATTTCTCAAGGTAGGTACAGTATATGTGTGTGTGTGTGCTGTAAGTTGTCACATGTAATCATATGCATATACACATAAAACATAATTTACATAGAACTTAAACCTATACAAGCCAAATTAAAAACTGAAGTCGAAGTGGCAGTTGCTCATTTGAATAAGCAAGAACTACAAAAGTGTGCAGATTGGAATTTGATAAGAAAAGAAGCCATGACAAGCCCGCCGCAGCACCCAGGGGCCACACCTGCTCTTCATAAATGCATGTCATGACTGCAAAAAAAAATACTGTCAATGGGTACATTTTGCATCTTGCAGGAAACTTTTGCTAATTCACCGATTTTTCACAGTTGATTTTAAGATGCATTTAATACTTCCTGCATTCAGCTGAATTGCAAGAGCCCTCTGTGAGGTTTGTTTGTGACTGAAAAAGCCAGACTTGAACAGGGAATGAGAAGGCAAAACCTCAAGGGACGAGCTAACAGCAGTACATCATCTCACACAGGGCTGGCCCGTAATTCATTGTGGAGAGGATTTCCTGTGAAGACGATCGTGATGCCAAACTCTGATCTTCACAGGGCGTGGAGTCTTGTATGTATGCTGAGTTTGCTGACAAGTAGCACCACTTGAACCTACAGCAGCACATTCTGAGACTGCCTTCATGTGACTGCTCAGTCGATAGATAGATAGATAGATAGATAGGTATTTATATCCTGGTCATGTTGTTGAACATTCACAGCACAAGCTGCAGACCAGTTTCCCAGAACAACACTTATAGCAGATGTGAATAAAGAACTTGTGGTTCAAACATACACTGTATGCACTTTTTGACCTGAAACCAGAGAAGGAACCTCCGCTACAAAAAGTTGCACCGGTTACACTATTAAATATAATAATCCTATAATAACGCCAAATTCAAAAGAACATAATGTATGAATACTGTTAGAGCTGTTTTAGTTGGACAGTTTTGAGAATTGCTTTAGTTATAGCGCCCCCTAACACTGAAAATTGAAACTGAATATGGCAGGTGTGTGTAAATCAGTTATATACTGTTTTTATACTTTTATAATAATAATGGCCAATGGCTTTTCCCCTTATGTCTATAGCAATGCTTCATTAAATAATTTAAATACCCAGAATCTTTTTTTTTTTTTTTTTTTTATTTTAAAAACAAACAAGCAAGCCCTGTCCAGATTTAAAAAGTAACGCAAAAGTAACATAACGCATTACTTTCCATAAAAAGTAACTAAGTAATGTAATTCGTTACTTTTTTATGGAGTAACGCAATATTGTAATGCATTACTTTTAAAAGTAACTTTCCCCAACACTGACTATAACTACTGAGGCAGAAATTTGATGATGGTAAAGTAATGGTTAGACTACAATTGTAGATTTTCATTAACATTTCTTGTGGATACTAACTTTTTTTTTCTGCAATTTTCAACTTTTTGAGCAATTTTGCCAGGCAACTTTTTTTACGCAATAAAATTTCCCATTGAGATTGGATAACAAATTTATATCTGGATACTTTAGATCGATCATTGTGCCCTGTGTCTCACCTGGTTGCCCGTTGACCGCAACACTGCCTATAGTTGCCCGGCAACATTGTTTAAAAAGTTGCCCTATGTATCATCAGCCTTTTAAGTCTTTAATTGACTGAAGATGACAACCTTTACTTGAGTCAGCTTAGCAATGCTTCATTAAATAATTTAAATACCCAGAATCTTTTTTTTTTTTTTTTATAGATTTTTAATTAACTTTAATAGATTCAATGAAGTAGCCAATTGCTGTTCTATCTTTAAAATTGAGTCATTTGACCTTTTGTGTAAGTGAGAATGACGGTCATGACAATGAAGCAGCTTAATCCTTAGATGACTTTGATCTAATGCTAAAGAGGCATTTGGTTAAACGTTTAATCATAATTAGAATTGGATTATATGTGAACACGTTACATGTTTTTTGTGCACATGCTCTTTGCGGGATATCTGCTTTGTTTTTTAGCCTGGTGACAAATTCTGACATCTGACTAGACTTGACTTGGACTTGACAGTCTTGCCCAGCAAGTTAGAGCATAAACCTCCCAAAACAACACAGATCAGCAGAGAGAGTGAGACAAAAGGATAGTTCACTCCAAAATGACAGTTTTGTCATCATTTACACACCCTCATTTCATTCCAAATCCCCATGACTTTGTCTTCTATGGGACACAAAAGGAGAAATTTTGAAGACACCCTTGCAATTGGGAGAAGCTTAAAGCTTCAAAAAGGACACAAAACACCAAAAAAAAGTGGTCTAAAATGCCCTTAATGCCACCTGTTAGATTAAATGTGGATTTGATGGTATGTTTATACAAATACATTTGGAATATTCTTAAATGCGAGATAAGTAAACTCTGAACCTCATTAAACAAACTCTTAGACAATGTTACTGTGCAGGTGCACTAACTGTTCAGTTCCTGCTACCCAGCATTCTACACCAGAGCAGTGATAAAGAGAGGAAGTGAGAGGAGACGAGAGACGCTCTGACACATCTGTACAAAAGTGCAGATAAAGGGGTTGTGTATTACTAGTCCTAATCAAGTGCAACATACTGCCATATATGTAAATCTAGAGGCATAAAAAACAAACCCACCTATGAATGACTCCCAGTTCCTCTGATCTGCATCAGATAGTCTGCATTAAATACATCTGAATGTCAGATGCAGCTTCTGTCCAACATCTGCAGTGCAATGGTGGATTTACATTACATTTGATAAATAAAATCTGTTTCTGACATTATTTTTCAAAACATCCTTATTTGAAAGTATGAAGTGTTCAAAGGTTTTCACATGCAGTTTAGTTCTTCTATAGATTTAGTCTGTCTCCGTTGCTTCTGTCTCTTCATGTAATCCCAGACTGGCTCAGTGATGGCTCTTGTTCAAGATTGAAAAAAACTAATATGCCAAAGACTTTTGCATAGTACTGTACACCAGAATTATTTCATTATATTATATAGATGTTTCATCTGTGGAGGATCAAGAAGATGAAAACAAAGTTTACACACTTCCAAAAGGTTTGTTTTTGGGTCACTCGAAAAGTTGCAGAGGGTGAGACTACTGTACTTGCGGTGGATAAAGCTCCAGTGTCAGCAGGTAAACTAAAACATATTTGTCAAGACTTATAACCAGTGTTGGGGGTAACGCATTACAAGTAACGTGAGTTACGTTGATTTAATATATTAGGCTATTATATATTGTAATAGCATTATATAGTGGTTCAACGCATTATATTGTGGCTTTTTTGAGTCACAGATCAGACTATTTTTTCGGATAAGCAAGAAAAATATATATTTAAAGCACAGAGAATGACAATGCCGTGAAGGGTTTTTGACATAGGCTAATTTTATGTGTATGTATACGCAGCTCGGTATTTCCGCGCTGTTTAAAACACGTCTCTTGTGCATGCTTTGATTGTGCGTGAGAACAGCGCGTGAGTAACGAATTGAGCTCTTTCGTTTCGTTTCGAAAATTGCTTGTAGGCTACATGTAAATTGGCAAATTAATCTGCGAATCACGTGCGTGCCGAACGGTAGGGTCTCATCCGTACGTATTACGGATCAACTGCGATCCGTTTAACTCCTAATATGTGACAGATCAGAGCAAACTTTCATTTACTTATTTAACATGAAATTGTCAAATTGCTAGTCCATATCAATCGCATACAAAGAAAATACAGAATAATTAGAACAATCATTAACATAGATAAATAACAGAGCGTCATATCTATACCCATTTTTCCCAGAACGTTTTTGCAACCCGGTAGCAATTCTTCCACGGCCCGGTAGTGGGTCGCGACCCGGTGGTTTGGGACCTCTGTTCTAGAGACCGTCACCGGCCACACTGTCTTCTAGAGACCCTCACCGGCCACACTGTCTTCTGATGACCAGTACCAGCCCCAGCGTCCTCCGGTGGTCCTCACCAGCTCCAGTGTTTTCAGGTGTGCTATCACCAGCCCAACCGTTTTCCCTGGTGGGAACAGATCGTTAACGGCTAGTCTAGACTTCTTTTGGGTCAAGATGGCGCCAGTGTGGAGTTTGGCAAGCCGTCGACTGGTGTCTGTGTTCTCTTTATTGAGTATATTTGTCTTGTTTGTGTGCACGTCTGCACAAAAAGTTACCACAGTGCTTGCTTATGATCGCTCGTTTCTTCTTAATCTACGATGGACCGTAGAAACTGTTTCTGATTCAAATCACGGAGGGTACAACACTCCTGATCCCCCGTTCCTGTCTATGTTGCCATCTGAAATATGTCGCTTACCGGACTGTGAATATCACCAGAGGAAGAAACGCTATAGAAGACGGGGAACACGCGGTGGTGTGTTAGTACGCGTGAGGAGGTACCTCCGCGCGTTGTCGCTTGGAGGCCCGAGTCATGCGGACTCTCGGAGTCTGGCTTCCAGCTGTGACCGCGGCCGGATTTTGGATTCGTGGTCTCTCAAGCGTGGTGCCATGTCTGTTTATCCGGAACAACTAGGATCGGTGCTCTCGTCAAGGAGTACTTCTCCTAGACTACGGGTCTGTAGAAGAGGAGTAAATCCCCACAACCTTTGTTCATTGGATTATTCCCCATCGTCGGAGCATAATTCTACAACATAATTCTACAACATATTACCATCAATCCACTCATCAGGAAACGGACTCCACTGAAGTGAGGATGGCGTTTCTAAACGTAAGATCGATCTCAAACAAGACATTTGCAATTAATGAACACATTTTATCTCATGAGTTGGACCTCCTGTTTATGACTGAGACGTGGCTAAATGCCGGTGAACTTAGTCCACTCTGAAGTTTGTCCTAATGATTATAACTTTTTTAACAGGACAAGGACAGTTGGTCGTGGTGGGGGCTTAGCTACTATTTACAGAAATAATTTAAAATGCCGTCTACTTGCCTCAGAATTGTTTTCTAGTTTTGAAGTTCAGTTATTTAAGATGGATGGCTGTAATCCACTGTTCTGTATGCTTGTTTATAGACCCCCCAAGTACAATAAGGATTTTATAAGAAGTGTTGGGGAAAGTTACTTTTAAAAGTAATGCATTACAATATTGCGTTACTCCGTAACTTTACTTAGTTACTTTTTATGGAAAGTAATGCGTTACGTTACTTTTGCGTTACTTTTTAAATCTGGACAGGGCTTGCTTGTTTGTTTTTAAAATAAAAAAGTTATATTTTTGGCAAATATAAAAGCCTTTTCACACCAAAAGTGAAATGAATAAGCCTCAGGCTGAAGGGAAAGTAAATTTACGTCCGTACAGTAGAATGCAGAAGAAGAAATTTCAACACACTTCAGCAATAAAAAAAGACACACAAATGTTTGTCTAGAGTGATTTTTGCTTATTATTATGGTTGAACTGGATCATCGAAGGTCAGAAGCAAAGACATTGGTTAATAGAATGGGATTAAATACATAAAGCATATTTGTGTTGTTTAACATTTAATTATTGCAGGTTTGCGTCATATTCTGAGTTGCATTATTTTTATTCATTTTGAGGAATACTGAATCTGTGTTTTTTTTTTTTGAGTGAGATGAATTAATGCATATTCATATTTATTTTAGAACTACAGTAACATCTTCTGATTTCTCTCAACATGGCGACAGGAGAGCTGTCAATCAATAAATTGAAAAAAAAAAGTAACTTGCGTTACTTATTTGAAAAAGTAACTCAGATATTCTCTTGTAAATTAAAAAGTAATGCGTTACTTTACTAGTTACTTGAAAAAAGTAATCTGATTACGTAACTCGCATTACTTGTAATTGTGAGTTCTCAGATTTTTTATCCTCTATTGTGCCAAATACAGATAGGCTCTTGATATTGGGCGATTTTAACATACATGTTTGTTGTCCCTTGAAGCCTATGGTTAAAGAGTTTCTACAAATTATCGACACCTTCAATCTTATACAATCTGTTGTTGGTCCCACTCATAACCAAGGGCACACACTTGATTTAATTTTATCTTATGGCCTTTTAGTTAGTGATGTAGATATCAAAGAATTTTTTCTGTCTGATCATAAGTCTATTATTTTTAACATAGCCGTTCCTAGTTCGGTACCACACCCTGCCTTGGAAGGCCGGTATACTCGCTCTTTTAACTCATCCACATCTGAAAATGTTTTAGATGCTTATTTTATTTCCCCTATAACTCATGAAATAGAGTCTAACTGTCTTGGAGCTAATCCTGGCGACTTAGTTATTAAGTTTAATGGGCTATGTTCAAATATACTTTATGCTGTTGCCCCTTTTAAACTGAAAAGACAAGAAGTTGTGTACATCCTTGGTTTAATGATGAAACTAGGGTGATCAGACAGAAATGGAGAAAAACAGAAAGGAAGTGGAAGAAAGATAAATTGCAAATATCATATGATTGCGTCAAAGAGTGTATGATTCTCTATCAAAAAACTGTTAAGATTGCAAAGGCAAATTATTTCTCTGATCTTATTGCTAAAAACGCTCATAGTCCAAAAATATTATTTAATACAATTAATAGTGTGCTAAATCCAATGTCTAATTTATATCCGGATCCGTCTCCTATAGCCTGTGAAAACTTTCTTAAGTTTTTTACTGACAAGATCGATGTTATAAGATCATGTATTGTTCCCTCCTCTCTGGACTTCCCTCAGTCCACATCAATTTCTACATATTTATCTGAATTTACTCCAGTGTCTCAGTTACCTGGTGCAAATTATTTATAAAATGAAGCCCACTTTTTGTTAATTGGATGTTGTTCGTCCTCGTCTCTTATTAGAGACACTTGACACTATTAGTCCTAGTTTATTGTCAATAATTAATAGCAGTTTAATCAGTGGAATAGTCCCATCTTATTTTAAGCATGCCACAGTGCAGCCGCTACTCAAAAAACCAAATCTTGATCCAACAGTTTTAAATAATTACCGTCCCATTTCTAAATGACCGTTTTTATCAAAAGTTTTGGAGAAGGTTGTGTTTAATCAGCTTTCTTCTTTTCTACAGGAAAATAGTAATTTCGATAAATATCAGTCTGGCTTCAGACCTCAACACAGTACGGAATCTGCATTGTTAAAGGTATTAAACGACTTATTGTTGATTGTCGATTCCGGCAACTGTGCTGTTTTAATTTTGCTGGACCTCAGTGCGGCATTTGACACTCTCGATCATGGCATTCTTTTAAATCGCTTACAGCAAATTGGGATTCAAGGTCGTGTTTTAAATTGGTTTGTATCCTATTTAAAGGATCGAACCTTCTCGATAGAGACGGGCAAATATTCATCATCTTGTGCACCAGTTTTGTATGGGGTACCACAGGGCTCAATTTTGGGTCCTGTTCTATTTTCTTTATACATGCTTCCTTTGTATGCTATATTTAAGAGGCACAATGTTTCATACCATTGTTACGCAGATGATACTCAGTGTTATGTTCCCTTGTACCCAAAGGATGTCTCCAGTTTACAGTGTCTGTTTGATTGTCTGAGAGATGTTAAACAGTGGATGTCTGTCAACTTCCTTCATGAGTCTAAGACTGAGGTCTTCATTTCTGGCTCCCCTGCTTCTACAGAGGTTGTGGCCAGTAAACTGGGACCTCTATCTGGTAATCTTCATTCACATGTCAGAAATTTAGGCATTACTTTTGACTCCGCTTTGACTTTTGATAAACAGATCAATGCTGTGGTTAGAAGTTGTTTTTATCAGCTAAAGAATATTGCAAAGATTAAGTCATTCTTAACATTAAGAGACATGGAGTCGTTAATACATGCTTTTATCTCATCCATATTAGATTATTGTAATGTATTGTACTTGGGTGTTTCACAGTCTCTATTGTCACGTCTTCAACTTGTTCAAAATGCTGCCACTAGATTGTTAACTGGAACAAGGAAGAGGGAACATATTTCACCAGTGATGATCTCTCTCCACTGGCTCCCAGTTAAATATCGTATCCATTTTAAAACATTGTTGTTTGCTTATAACGGTTTGCATGAACTGGCTCCGTCATATATCTCCGATCTCCTTCTGTTCCACTGTAATGCCTCCAGGGAACTTCGATCAACTAGTAGTCTTCAGTTGACTGTTCCAAGGACACGCTTGAAATCGAAAGGAGATCGTGCCTTTTCAGTGGCTGCTCCTCAGCTATGGAACATGTTGCCACCCTATATAAGAACTGAACCAATATATGCTGATTTTAAGTCTCTTCTTAAAACTTATGTATTTACTGTTGCATATGGTCAGGTCATAAGTAAGCGCAGTGGCATAACTCTAGTGTACTATCTGTTGCTGTGTTCTATGTTTACTTTTGTATTTTGGTATATGCTTACATTTTGTACAGCACTTTGGCCAACAGCTGTTGTTTTTAAATGTGCTCTATAAATAAAATTGACTGACTGACTGGTGACCCTCACCAGTCTTGGTATTTTGTAGTGACTCTTTATCAGCCCCACTGTTCTCCGGTGACCCTCACCATCTGCAGTGTCTTCCAGTGACTCTCACCAGCCTCAAGTCTTTCAGTGCCCCATAGCAAAGTCCTGATGCATTTCTCTGCTGGCCTTACCAGAGAAAGTGTAGAGGCAAGTGTAGAGGACGTGTAATTTCACATTCTAACCACGTGGGGGCGCCCTGTCAAATAAAATATAAGATCCAGTGACAAATGGAAGAATTCAATGCAAAATATGGTTAATAGACTATTAGGGCTAAATGCGTCCAGACCATTTTCATACCTATAGAAGGGAATGCCACATTCAGAGAGGCAGGACAAGGGGTTTTAGGGACTGGAAAAATAATTGAAGATTGTATGAAGCTGCTTTATATTCATTCATGTTACCAGACTGCAATCCTGTGTTGTAGGCAGCTGTGTGCACATGTAGAGCCTTCCTTATGGATCGATCTACCCATGGCTTCTGATTAGGAAAACACTTCACAGAGCAAGTGGGAATAGTCCCTTCTATAAGAAACTCTATATAACCAAGCACTGCTGCTGCTGTATACAGGCTGATATCTTTAGAACTTCGCTGAAACGTCTCCCCAGTACGTCTTTTAAAACGGCTTGTGATTGGTCTGCCCAGTGACTTTGCTTTTGATAAACTCACTGGATACCTGTATGCTATTTTAAAGAATTCAGCTAAAGCAGGTAATTACGATGCACTAATCAGTTGGCTTAGCAACAAGATGAATTCTGCAATACTATTACATGATATTCATACCCAACAACTAATCCATTGCGTAACTAACCCTAACTTTCTATAAAGAGTAATTGATTTGCAGAGTAAACAAATCAGTCTCCCCTATTATTTCCATCTTTTGTTTTCTTTGATATCAACATAACAGTAACATCACATGTTGGAGTGGAAACAATGCATTTTTAAGCCAATACCAAGTTGGTCTAGATATTTATTACAAAATCATGTTGAAGGCAAATAAACCAGACTTTACACCTGCAATCATTTATCAAGCTGTTGCCAAAACTCCCTTCTTCACTTCACTTCTACAGGGTTTACTATTATACAATATACTATTATTTAATATCACTTTTAGTATTCACTGTCACTGGACAAGTGCGGTAGGGGAATGTTTACGTTCACTATTTCTGTAAATAAAAATCAGTTCCCTTTTATCCACAAGGGGTCACTGTGTACCATCAAGCGTGTAAGTCCTTTATCATACAGAAGCTGATCTTCAATGTGGTGCCATTAGGTATATTAATAAATACACTTAAAATAAAAGCTGTGTTGAGTCACAACATCATTTTGGAATCGAATCTAAAATGGTTCACAGAATGGTTTCAGATGACTTGATACAAGAATTTAATTATTAAGATACTACAAACATGTACAGATTTGTTAGATTTGGAGTTACAAAGGTTAAAAACGTCTCAGCTGAATTCTTTAAAATAGCATACAGGTATCCAGTGAGTTTATCAAAAACAAAGTCACTGGGCAGTTCCCTGAGTAGGGAACGAGACACTGCGTCCTCTAGGTTTCCCCATAGCGACCCCTAGAGGACGCAGTGTCTCGTTCCCTACTCGGAACCATGGTTACATAAGTAACCTGAGACGTTCCCTTTCATGGGAACTTCGAACTGCGTCCTCTAGGGGTCGCTATGGGGAAACCTAGAGGACACAGTTCTAAGTTCCCATGAAAGTGAACTGCTGTGCTTTGAAACAGACTAAAACTAATCAAATAATTCACAACTCAATCTCCCAGCACTTTATCATTATTATTTTTTACACAAAATGTATTTTTAAAACGTATTCGCAAAATAATAATAATAATATTAAGTACATGACTTAGCCTACTAATATGACGAGTGCTGAAGTTTTAAAATGTAATATTCTTCACTGTATCATTCCACGTGTCTGTGTTCGCTTTATAGAATTCTTTTGGAATGTTTTCATTGGAGTAAAACGAAACAGATACTCCATTGTGAAATGCTGTGCAGATTATATCGAGTAAGCCTACAGCAGAACTACATTTAAACAGTGAAACCCCTGTCGTCAAAAAGCTTTGTCATGCTTCCACGAGAAATGTTTATTTGCTTTATTGCGCAACTCCTTTGCTTTATTACGTTTGAACCCTCGAGAGGGACGTCCAGTTGTCTGAGGAGCTAACAATGTAACTCAATAACAGTACTCCACCCGCAGGAGAATGCTTTGTTCTCTGAAAATATGATACGTTTACCTGATGATAACAGAGCCGCGTGCGCCCGCCTCTCTGTGTTTGACCATCAGTCAATGTTACTGTACTTCAAACAAAACCAGCAGACAAACATGCTGGAAATATATTTTAATGCAAAAAAAATCTTTAACAACAATGCACACAATCTACTTTGGTGGTTTAGAATGGTTTTCAAATATATCGTATTAGTTATTACGAAATTAAGGCTGTTTCACACCATTACATACAAACATCTGTATTGAAAATGCAAGTGTTCCCTCTTCATATTTACAGATCAAACTTGAACAGGACATGACAACATTGATCGTCCTTTGCATGACTATCAAAGGAAAGCTTGTATTTCACAGTGATACAAAATCAAGTCTTTGAGATTTGAACGCAGATGCTTTTTTAGAGCCCCAATTTATTTAGTATTATTATTACCATATATAATTATATCAATTTTCTCTTTGGAAAGGCGATTCCTGTTACAGAAAATCTCTTAAGGCAACCCTGGAAAAAAACAATAGTTGGCAAGTTTCAGATTCAGAAAATTTAAACCTTATATTATTTTAACAAATATAATAATAAAATAAAATATTACAGGAATATAATAATTAAAAAAAAAATGTATTCACCCTAATGTTCCAAACCTGTATTATTTTCTTTATTTAAAAACCAAAAGGAGATATCAGGAAGAATGTTCAAGCCTCCAGCTTCCGTACAATTAACATGGATGGTGATTTAAACTACCAAGCTGAACAAAAATGCATCATAAATTTATTATAATAGTCAATATGAATTATGTGCTATATTCCAAGTCTTCCGAAACCATAATTTGATTTTCATCCCTTCGGCCTCAGCTTTAAAATCTCATTTGTAGTCACATATTTTAAAACATCCCATATGTTACTTGGTCACAAAACGTCAAAGACGTCACTTCTGGTGCAAGGCATCTATTTTTAATATAAGCATGAACAAAATTGCGACCCCTAGAGGACGCAGTTCGAAGTTCCCATGAAAGGGAACGTCTCAGGTTACTTATGTAACCATGGTTCCGAGTAGGGAACGAGACACTGCGTCCTCTAGGGGTCGCTATGGGGAAACCTAGAGGACACAGTTCTAAGTTCCCATGAAAGTGAACTGCTGTGCTTTGAAACAGACTAAAACTAATCAAATAATTCACAACTCAATCTCCCAGCACTTTATCATTATTATTTTTTACACAAAATGTATTTTTAAAACGTATTCGCAAAATAATAATAATAATATTAAGTACATGACTTAGCCTACTAATATGACGAGTGCTGAAGTTTTAAAATGTAATATTCTTCACTGTATCATTCCACGTGTCTGTGTTCGCTTTATAGAATTCTTTTGGAATGTTTTCATTGGAGTAAAACGAAACAGATACTCCATTGTGAAATGCTGTGCAGATTATATCGAGTAAGCCTACAGCAGAACTACATTTAAACAGTGAAACCCCTGTCGTCAAAAAGCTTTGTCATGCTTCCACGAGAAATGTTTATTTGCTTTATTGCGCAACTCCTTTGCTTTATTACGTTTGAACCCTCGAGAGGGACGTCCAGTTGTCTGAGGAGCTAACAATGTAACTCAATAACAGTACTCCACCCGCAGGAGAATGCTTTGTTCTCTGAAAATATGATACGTTTACCTGATGATAACAGAGCCGCGTGCGCCCGCCTCTCTGTGTTTGACCATCAGTCAATGTTACTGTACTTCAAACAAAACCAGCAGACAAACATGCTGGAAATATATTTTAATGCAAAAAAAATCTTTAACAACAATGCACACAATCTACTTTGGTGGTTTAGAATGGTTTTCAAATATATCGTATTAGTTATTACGAAATTAAGGCTGTTTCACACCATTACATACAAACATCTGTATTGAAAATGCAAGTGTTCCCTCTTCATATTTACAGATCAAACTTGAACAGGACATGACAACATTGATCGTCCTTTGCATGACTATCAAAGGAAAGCTTGTATTTCACAGTGATACAAAATCAAGTCTTTGAGATTTGAACGCAGATGCTTTTTTAGAGCCCCAATTTATTTAGTATTATTATTACCATATATAATTATATCAATTTTCTCTTTGGGAAGGCGATTCCTGTTACAGAAAATCTCTTAAGGCAACCCTGGAAAAAAACAATAGTTGGCAAGTTTCAGATTCAGAAAATTTAAACCTTATATTATTTTAACAAATATAATAATAAAATAAAATATTACAGGAATATAATAATTAAAAAAAAAATGTATTCACCCTAATGTTCCAAACCTGTATTATTTTCTTTATTTAAAAACCAAAAGGAGATATCAGGAAGAATGTTCAAGCCTCCAGCTTCCGTACAATTAACATGGATGGTGATTTAAACTACCAAGCTGAACAAAAATGCATCATAAATTTATTATAATAGTCAATATGAATTATGTGCTATATTCCAAGTCTTCCGAAACCATAATTTGATTTTCATCCCTTCGGCCTCAGCTTTAAAATCTCATTTGTAGTCACATATTTTAAAACATCCCATATGTTACTTGGTCACAAAACGTCAAAGACGTCACTTCTGGTGCAAGGCATCTATTTTTAATATAAGCATGAACAAAATTTGTCAACTCTGAAAAAGACTCTCTATTTTGTTGTGGAGACTAACATTATATAATAGAGAAAATATGTGACTGGAATGACATTAGGGTGAGTAAATCGTGAGTATGATTGTTTCTGAGTGAATTACTCCTGTAAGGTACTGATTTTAAAGCAGTGGTGCCAGTGAACACTAACATTCCTGCTCATCCACACGGCCTAAAAATAGCGCTAGTCGATGCTAACTGAATCTGAAAAGCTTGAGGGAAGGGCGGTGCTGGTGTTTATTGGCAGGCCTTTACTCGTCCTGTGACCTGTGAGGCACCGGTGAAGTCAAGAAGAGTGTTGAGGCATGTTCACCTGATATTTCCTCCGCTGATGAGTCTAAAGTGCTGCTAATGGAATTCCTGCAAGAAATATAGCACAGACTGTGCTGAAACAACACCTCCACACTGATCATTCACAGCACTGTTTGAGTCCCGATGCTGCATTGTGGCACACCGTGCGGTTTGAGGCCCATCGGGCCGACAGCTGATGGAGCGAATGACTGTCATGCCAGAGAGGATTCCTCTACCACACGCCACGCACACATGCAATGAGCTAACAGCACTGCGGAGGCCGCATACTGAGCTTTCCCTCTGCCTAAACTAGGTTCAGATGGGATATTCATTCATAATCAAAACCATCGATCAGGAAGGGGTTGTTCAGACTGAAGCCTCCGCCATCGGCAGTCTGAAAGGCAACTGTATATGAAATTCCCATAAAACCAGTCAGATCACATTTCTGTGGTGCCCCGCACATGATATGTGGACAAAATCATATTCATTGTGGCCACGAATGAAGAACAAGGTAGCAAGGTAACAAATTAGTTACCTAAAACAAGGTAACAAATTAGTACGATGTGGCAACAATTTACTCAAACGAGGGAACGAATTAGTAGGCCACAAATTACTAAAACGAGGCAACGAATTAGTATGACGCAGCCACAATTTACGAAAACAAGGGAACGAATTAGTACAACATGGCCACAAACTACTAAAACGCAACGAATTAGTACGACGTAGCCACAATTTACGAAAACGAGGCAACGAATTAGTACGACGTAGCCACAATTTACGAAAACGAGGGAACGAATTAGTACGACGTAGCCACAATTTACGAAAACAAGGGAATGAATTAGTACAACATGGCCACAAATTACTAAAACGAGGCAACAAATCAATATGACGTGACCACAATTTACGAAAACGAGGGAACGAATTAGTATGACGTAGTCACAATTTACAAAAACAAGGGAATGAATTAGTACAACTTGGCCACAAACTACTAAAACGAGGCAACAAATTAGTATGACGTAGCCACAATTTACAAAAACAAGGGAACGAATTAGTACAACTTGGCCACAAACTACTAAAACGAGGCAACAAATTAGTATGACGTAGCCACAATTTACAAAAACAAGGGAACGAATTAGTACAACTTGGCCACAAACTACTAAAACGAGGCAACAAATTAGTATGACGTAGCCACAATTTACAAAAACAAGGGAACGAATTAGTACAACTTGGCCACAAACTACTAAAACGAGGCAACAAATTAGTATGACGTAGCCACAATTTACGAAAACGAGGGAACAAATTAGTATGACGTGGCCACAATTTACTAAAAAGAGGCAACGAATTAGTACGACATGGACTACAATTCACTAAAACAAGGGAACAGTACTAAAATTGACTAAACTAAGGGAATGAATTAGTACAACATGGCCACAATTTACTAAAAAGAGGGAACAAATTAGTACGACATGACTATTATTTACTAAAAAGAGGGAACGATTTAGTACAACATGGTCAAATTTTACTAAAAAGAGGGAACGAATTAGTACAAGGTGGTTGCAATTTACTAAAAAGTGGTACAATGTCACTACAATTTACTAAAACGAGGGAATAGTACTAAAATTTACTAAAACAAGGGAATGAATTACCATGATGTGGCCACAATTTAATAAAAAGAGGGAACGAATTAGTGCTAAAATTTAGTACTAAAATTGACTAAAACAGGGGGACCGAATTAGTACAACGTGGCCACAAAATACTCAAACAAGGGAACAAATTACTACAACATGACCACAATTTACTAAGAAGAGGGAACGATTTAGTACAACATGGTCAAAACAAGGTAATGAATTAGTATGTGGCCACAATTTACTGAAATGTGGGAACAAATTAGTACAACGTAAATACAATATTTTTTTTCCCTTGCATATCATGTGTGGGGCTACGTATATTTCACACCGAAAAATAATGGATAAAGAAACGAAAAATAATGGATAAAGAAACTGAAGTTAATTTGTTGGATCATTCAGGTTTTTCTGCATTAAAACATTTTCTTGACAGTCGTTTTCCTCATGATTTTGATTGGGACAGGTTTCGTGAGATTGTTGTGAGAAGTTGGATAAGGCTGTAATGAGGATCAGTTTGATCCAACGTGACTCTTTTCCACACATTTGTCCGTCTCACACAAATGTCAGCAATTTAGACTATTTGCATTTGCTCATGTGAGCTGAATCAACAGACTTAAGATCTGACAAGACTCGTGTGACAAGTCTCATTCCTGTTTATTCCTGTACATTTCAGTCTGTTATGGTAGATTAAACCCGAGATCCAGTATTTGGGGTTTAAAAAGAAAGGACCATAAAAAAAAAAAATTTAAACAGGTGTGTGAGAAGCACCGGGGCAGTGCATTGTGAGGCACTTACATGCTTTCAGAAGATGCTGTCTGTGTGCGATCATATGATTCTTTCATTGTTTACTAATGTGGGAAATGGCAGAAACAGGCATTTATGTTGCATTGATTTGTGTCAACTAACATGTGACATAATCCCATGATCAAAAATAAAGCTTCCTCTTTAAAACATCCAGAAGGCACACTTTGAAGTTACTTGAAGAATAAAATCTGAAAACTGAATCCAGTACAGTTATTGCTCGGAGATCTGCACATTAGTTTAAAGTGCCGCAAGATAATTGTGCGAGAATTAAAGGCCACCTGACAGTTTTCTACAGTATCCGTTGCTGGAGGGAAGGACTGTGAGATAGCGGTGAGTTGTGAATGGAAAATGGATCCAGTTGTTCAGGATCTGAACACGTGCACTGCCCGCACCACGTACTGCCGGCAGATCGGACATTCATTCATGCGCTTGCCGCACTTTGTGCATGTGACCATGTGTCCGCACTCCAAAAGAACACAGTCAATGGGTGAGTCCATACAGATCTTACACAGGTTCTCCTCCACGGCCGTCCCAGGTCCGGCGTCTATAAAGAAAACAAGAAGTCCTCACAAACTTAGAAGAATAACAATCAGTATGAAAAGAAACTAAAGAGTACACGTGTGTGAATATCATGACATTTTGGTCAGGACATTAAAAATGCAATTTATAACATTCACTTAAAAGCATCTTCATTTTTTTTTATGAGTTTTGATATTTTTTGGATGGGTTAAGTCAAAATGTCAATGTGGTACAACTGTCCTCTTCTCACAATGAAGAAAAAAACGTAGCTAGTAGGGCTGGACGATATGGCAAAAATGTATATCACGATATATTTCTTAATTTCAGTCGATACGATATAATTCCGATATCGATATGAACATTATTAAAAAAGCCTCGTAAAAACTGCCAAGAACGCCACAACAGATGTCTGTGCATACAAACTTATGAAAAATGAATTTGCCAAGTCTCTGACACCTCATATAAAATCATATAATATTTTAGAAAAAAAAAACAGCACAAATAAACTAATGTTCACCTTTTATTTGTATTTAGCCTTCATTCAAACAAGAAATGTGAAATTCTTTCAATCCTGCATTTTTTTGATCCAAAATACAGCAAAAACAGTAACATTTTGAAATATATTTACTATTTAAAATAACTGTTTCTATTTGAAAATATTTTAAAATGTCATTTATTCCTGTGATTTCAAAGCTATATTTTTAGCATCATTACTCCAGTCACATGATCCTTCAGAAATCATTCTAATATTCTGATTTGCTGCTCAAAAATCATTTATTATTATGTTGAAAACAGCGGAGTATAATTTTTTCAGGATTCTTTGATGAATAGAAAGTTCAGAAGAACAGAATTTATCTGAAATAGAAATCTTTTGTAACATTATAAATGTCTTTATTATCACTTTTGATCAATTTAAATCATCCTTGCTAAATAAAAGTATTAATTTCTATAATTTCACACTGACTCCAAGCTTTTGAATGGAATAGTGTATAATGTTACAAAAGGTTTTTATTTCAGATAAATGCTGATCTTTAGGTCTTTCTATTCATCAAAGAATCCTGAAAAATGTACTCAACTGTTTTAAATATTGATAAT